>NW_024039005.1:192500-367500 GCF_016077235.1 Cyprinodon tularosa | reverse complement strand
CTATAAATATCCATTATGTTTCCTTCATTCCCTAATATTCCTTTAAGACTCACTTCTTTTCCTGTCCTTCCAACAATTCTTTTCAGATTTTCTCTTTCAGATTCATATGCTCTACAGTTCATTAATACATGTTCTACATTTTCTTTCTCTCCACATCCTTCACATTTATCATTACTTTTCTTCCCTATTAAATGTAAAGTGTCATTTAAATAGGTGTGTCCTACTCTTAATCTAGTCATTATTTCTTCCCTTCTGTTTCTCTCATCAATATTTCTAATTAGTACTGACTTTTGCACTTTATATAATTTTCTCCCTTTCTTATCTTCTTTCCACCTTTTTTGCCATTCTTTTATTTCTTTCATTTTAATACATGATTTCCCTTTCCCGAAAGGAAGTATCATCTTCATTGTCATTTCTAAAGCCCTTTTTGCTAATTTATCAGCTTTTTCATTTCCTTTAACCCCTTCGTGAGCTGGAACCCAGCAGAACCAGACATTAAAGCCACCTCTATATAATCTAAATAAACTATGCATAATTTCTAGTACTAACTCTTTCCTATTATTTCCTTCTCCCTGGATACTTTCTAACACTGCTTTAGAGTCTGTACATATCACCACCCTGTCTGGTCGAACCTCCTCTACCCACTGTAAGCTTAATATAACTGCCATCCCATATTGGAAATGCTGACCGCTCTTGCCTTTAGGCGCTGGCAAGAGAAATGGCCAAAAAAATGTGTTATGTCACATGGTATGTCTGTCACGTGGTATGTCCTTTTTATTTTTAAATTTTTATTAAATTTTCAGATGTTAAAATAACATTAGTAACAAACAGTCTAAAATAAACAACAATAAGGAATTATTATGAAGATGTATTTATCTATCCTCAAACCCTATGAAAAACAAATGTCATAAAATGTAAATTAAATTAGTAGTTTAGAGACAAATGTACATTACATTGAGTACCCATTTATCTATCCAATAATTATCATACACGCACACTTATCCCTAGAGTGGTGTCATTAGGGCTGGTGCAGTGGATTCTGGACAAATTCCCAGTCCATCGCAGATTAAGAAAAAATCTATCCATCAAATTTCTGACCCGCTTAATCCCTCATGGGGTCGCGGGGGTTGCTCGTGCCTATCTCCAGCGTTGATTAAGAAAAGCAATATAACCAAATACTTGCTTGTGCTGAAGTTCAAATAATAATATAATATCAGTAGACCCCAACAGGATTTATCCTGTAAAAGACTACCTAAAAAAGTTTAAACCTGATATTCCTGTGAACTGCACTTTTTGTGATCTTCTCCCAGAAACTGTAACACATTTGTTTTGGTTGTGTCCATACTCTAAGACGTTTTGGTTACACTTTTGCAACTATGTGAATTCAAATGTTATGAAAAATGTTCAGCTTCATTGGAAAAACATTTTATTTGGCTTTCAACTGCAAAGTAAAATGTTTCCCAAACCTTTCCTTATCAATCTTTTAATTTTGTTGGCCAAATTTCACTTGCATAAATTTAAATTTCTAAAAAAAAAAAAAAAACCGGACTTTAAAGCTTATTTAATAGAAGTCAAACAATATTTTCATACAATTCATCTTTCTTCTCATCAGTAAGCTCAAAAAACCATTACAATCTGTTCCCAACTAGAAATTCTAGACAACTTAATGTTGTAAAAGATATATTTATTTGTATAATACATACACATATATATATGACACTCCCCAGCGCATATGTTTGTATAATTGCTTGTTTTTTTTCTTCTAACTGTACTTGTTTATTGTGACATATACCCCCTGGCATATTTGTTTGTTTGTTTGTTTATATATTGTTGTATGACTTTAAGTGAAAAAAAAAAAAAAAATCAGTAGTCCCCGCATTGGCTGTGGCGGCGCAGGAATTACGGCCGCCATATTGGTGCGGTCTACCTGCTACTCAAACATGCTGATTCAAGCTGAACACACTAATGATGCCTCAGCACTGTGCGGCGTATTTTTGTTTAAATTTACAGACTATTCACGTCAGGGCTCCGGGGATAACTTTTCACAATTAAGATGGAAACATATCTTTACATATATCTTTATATATTCCCTGCCCTGTTACGTCAGCATTTCCAATATGGCTGTCCTTGATGTAAGCCCCGCCTTCCCGCAGGCTGCAGCGGGATGTACTTGGACTCCTGGGGGGCATCTGTGTTTCCTCTGAAAGCCACCAGGTGTCGCTGTGGGACTGTAGGAAGCATCACCAACAGGCACTACAGGTGTTAGTTCATATTTAAGATAAATCACACCTCCCAGACGCTTTTTCACTTTATTTTCACTAAAATATGCAAACGTGCTTCCACTGATGGCTGAAAGAGAAATGTTGGTTTCACCTTAGCTCCTCCTGCTTCCACTGGATTCATTCAGCCTTTCTAATCACTTCCAATTACAGCCTAAGATTAAAAATAAATGTTTTCTTAACCATGTTTGAACTGAACAGAACTCTCTAGATTTATTTATTTCTTCCTGTTTTTATGTCTGTAGCCGTTCATGGTGTTAGGATCCACAGTGCTGCTTTGCACATCCCTGCAGCATAATTACATCATAGGACTTTCATGTAAGTCTGCACGCCACACATGAGCACGCCCTGCAGCTTCTCCACGCGCCTCTGTTAGAGTCTGACTTCATATCCAGAGAGCGCTTTCATCAGACCATCTACTCCAGTGTTTACACACTCTGAGCGAAAAGGCCTGACAAGACTTTGAAAAATGAGAAGAAAGCCACTGTTCTTATGTCTCAAATCCTTTTCATGTCATGACTTAAGCTTCCACTGTGAACTATTATTAGCCTTTTCTTGCTCTCTGTTGCAAGACGAGGAGGAAGGGAGAGGCAGTTAAGTTGAGCTGAGTGATGGAGGTGAGGCAGGAAGCAAGAGGGACCAGAGGAGGTGAGGGGATGGTGCTGATGTCTATATAGGTCACCAAATCAATGGGAATCAGATTTTTGAAGGTGATATTTATAGAAACCAGTGGAGACGGATGCATCTGTGACACAATGCTGCTGGGAGGGAGGAAGGGAGGAACCCACTGTGTCCAAATGAGTCTGCTGAGAATTGTGTCCGACCAGCGGGGGAAGATGTTCAGCAGCTCGGTGCAAAGCAGAATATGATCAAATGAAAACGACTGCAGGATGTTCTGGATAAACCGCTTCCTCAGCTCTGGTGATAAAATGCAGCCAAACTGTTCAAAGCTTTTTGCATCATATTGGGCTTCTGATCACATCAGCCCACATTCTTGAGTGGAATATCCGGCCTGTTTCACTAACTTCACAAGACAAGTGTGCAGATTTATAAATGTGAACATGTCAGCAGTTGTTTTTAGGATCCCCAGAGTTTAATATTATAGATTTATCACATTAGAAACACTTGAACACGTTGCAAAAACTGTATTTCTGCTGAGGTTGTTAATAACTGCCTTCCTCATCCCATTTATTCTCTAATGCTCACGTCACTCTCTCTCTCTCCTCACCAAGAAGTTTCATTACAAATTAGTAATTTGCTCAGAGAACATGAGGGAAAATAATTAAAGAAATAGTTTTAGATTGCTTCCTATAACTAGCTGTTTCTGGGACAGAGTCAAGGTCAAAACAGTCCTGTACTTTGGCTGCCTGGATACTAACAGCTTAAATAATCTACTTTCTGCAGCTCATTCAGGCTGAAGGTGCAAAGCTACAAACTCATCCTTGCACCAGGAAAGTGATGAATGGTTCACTTTACATTTCTGAGAGTTCCTGATCTGTTGCAGGAGCATAAAGAATCCGGAGCTTTAGGAAGAAATGAAGAGGCCTCTGCAAAATGATTTATATTTCTGATTTAACTATTTTTAGATACAAGCCTCATCATTTTACACATTTTAATGTGTGAAAACATATCAATTTACTAATAAAATAATAATTTGCAGGGAATAAAAGATTATCCTTTATACAGTATTTCTTATTCTGTTTGGGTATTTTAATAATTGTTGCTGAAAAAGTCATTAAAGTGATCAAATATTCGCTTTGTAAAATGATGGAAAATATTTGTTGTTCTTTTGATCTCCTTTATATTTCGCTTTAGTTTAATCTTAGTTTAGGGAGAGATGGCCCAGTGGTTAGAGCAGAGCTTATAACTTTCCACTCATTTCCACGAGTGGAAACTTCCTTTTTTGTTCCTTTTGGTTCAGATCATCTTTCTAATCCTCTGTTGATGTTTTTCATCCATCATGGCGGATAGCAGCAATTAGGACTGAATCTGGACGCCACTGATCTACAGATTTAATGACGTTCCACTGATGAGAGAAACTCAGAGCAGATATTATTACTAGTTTATCATTTTATTAAGGCGTTAGTTGTTACCAGTGTGGGGTAAAGGGTCTTGCTCAGGGACCCAGAATTATAGTTTATAATTTAGTTATTGGAATGGGGCTCAAACTCTGGATTCCAAGCTCTATGCCCTGACCACTAGGCCGCCACTCCCGTGCAATAGACACTCCGCTTTCTAATAATTATTATTCAATTATAATATTAAATAAGGAAAAAAAAAGAAATAAAAAAGCTGAATGTTTGAAAAACTGTAAATCATATCTGCGTCTCAGCTGATCAGCCTGTTTACATTTGATCGCTGCTGCACTGAACATTTGGTTTGTTTACACCCTGTCTGTAGGAAATGACAATAAAGTTTGTCTAATAGATTCAACCTTAAAAATGTGACGGTTTTGGTTCTGTTAAGTTTTCTTTGAGTTTTCAGTTTCACTGTGATCCATGTTTTTCTTTGTTTTCTAGTTTTTTTTTTTTTGTTTAATTTCTATTTTGTTGTGTTTTCTGGATGTATTTGAGTTCTTAGGTTTTTCTTGATTGCCCTCTGCTGCCCTCTGGTGTTGGTCTTCTTTTCCCTTTCTCCTTCTAGACTCCTCTGTTCACACCTGCTCCCAGTCAGCCCATTAGTCCAGTCTTTGTTCAGTCTGCCATATAAACCGTTCCTCAGGGCTGCTTCCTCGCTCCTCATGCTCCTTTTCCCTGATGTCTCCAAGCTTCTGGTTTGTTTTACATTTTTATGTTGGATTTTTGGATTCCTGCCTCGGTTGCCTGTGAATAATTTCATTAAAACGTTAAGATCTCACCTCTGCATTTAGGTCCTCAAAACCTCAACCAAACCTCTATTCCATAGAGAAAGTCTGAGGGGAATCAACACTGTCCTGTTTTCTTTTTGGTTCATTTTTAAATAAGAAATAATAGTAAAATATCTGTCCTTATTGTTTTTGTCATTTTTATCGCGGGTTTCTTCCAGGTGGAGTAGAATCTATAGCAGGTGGTTCTATGCATCAATACGTCAGATGGTTTCTGAAAGTTACAGGTTCTTTAAAATTACTCTGGAAATTAAACAGAAATGTTCTGATATTAGAAAAATTAATTTGTATTTTTGAATACTTGAATATTTTCAAAAGTGAGTACTTCGGTACTTTAACTTGAGTAAATGTTTGACTGAGAAACTTTTACTTGTAGTTGAGTAAGAATTAACTACGAGTATCAGTACTTTTACTCAAGTACTACAGCTGAGTACTTCGTCCCCCACTGTCTATCGATCATATTCAAGGTTTTTAAAGTGATTGAGGTCTAAAAGTTGGACAACCTCAGCTTCTAGTTTCATTTTATCCTGAATGGCTTCCTTTTTATTGTTCCTACTGATGACGCCTGATTCAAGCGTTCTTGAAATGCCTCTAAGTTAAAAACTGATCCTGCAGTGAAGCTCGGAGGATCCTTCAAGTCCCGTTCTCCATGTCTGGAAAAACTGAAAGCTGAACTTGATAGTAAAGATGACCTGATAGGCCTTTGCTGCAAAGCAGCGGCTCTGATTATGAAGGAATGTTTGTTCTTACTTTAAATAACTTTAAACTGTTTAGAGCATAAACAGTAGTGTATAGGATTTCCTAAAAGCGCGTTCATGACGCTACGGAAACCGCGGTAGACCAAACCAGCGCATTCAGCTCGGCAAAGAACTCATGCTCTTCCTCAACACTGAAGTCCTCAGACATTTTTCTTTCGTTGTTTCTTTCTTTGCACAGGTAAACAGCACATTTCTTCTTCTACGCTTGCATTATCGGCAGAGCAGACGCTGAATGCGCACTTTCATCTGGTTTGGTCTGCCGCGGTTTCCGTAGCCTCGTGATCGCGCATGTGCACGCTTTCAGGAAATCCTATACACTACTGTTTATGCTCTAAAAACATTCTAAATGACTTCGTTTCGAGTAAATTCTTGGTGCTACCCACTCAGGACACTTGGAATACATTGGACGAGCAGTATGGAGGAATATTGACACGTTTTTTGTGGACTTTTATGGACCTTTCTGCCTCGGGCGCCATAGACCTCCATTATTTGAATGTCAGCAGACAGCAAGAAGCCTCCCAGATCTCCAGATGCATTTGAGATATCAAAAAAGTACTCCAGAGTGTTGTTCAGCATGGGGGTGAGTAGAAAATGAAGGTTAATCATGTTTTGGGTGTACTATTCCTTTAAAGTTGATGTATACAAAAATTAATTCTCTTTTCAGAACAAAATTTTGTGTTCCATGGCGTAAAGAGAAAATTCTATCTCTGCAGGTCATCTAAGAGTCTTCAGTGAAATCATAGATAAACAACTACTTTAATAATAACTTAAAAATTTATTTAATGTAGATGTTAGTACATGTAAATATTCGTTTTGTGCAGAAAAAATGTTTGCCCCAGAATTTTTTTCCACTATAGCTTTAATTTAGAAAGCATGGATAACTGCGTCTATTTGTTAGTAAAAGCTGTAGGAAAGTCTAGTTTGTCTTTATTTATAAAATATGGATGTTTTGTTCGTTCCTGTTGGAACAGAGTTGATGGACCCTGAGGTTCTGGTACCGATTAGCTTTTGGCCCCCCCTCAGTGCACATCGGTTACTGCCTGGACACCATACGCCTCTGCTTTTAACGGTGGGAAAAAAAAAAAAAAAAAAAAAAAAAAAATTTTTCTCATGCACAATTCATCCAAACTAATAACATGTCGGCGTCTCTCTCTTTTCTTACCAGTCTCTTTATCGATGCAGGCAGACGCTGTGCAGAAAGGTCCCATCCAGAATAAAACTGCTTTGCTCGCAGGCATCACGGCCAACCGCTGCTCCACTGGGTCATCAATAACTATTTCATATTGATTCAGGTTTTATTTCCCTTTTGATTTACACTGAAAATACAAAATTCATTTCTTTGAGTTTGCGTTGTTTAGAGAGTTATGAGTGAAGAACAAATAACAAATAAACACACAATGCAAAAGTGTCCTGGGTTTAAAAATAAGGAAATAAAAACCTGACCCTGATGCTGGTAACCACAGAGGAGGTCTGGGTTTAGTAGAGACAAGAAACCTTTGAAAAAAAAAAAAAAAAAAAAAGATTGAAGCACAAAAACTGCCTTTAAATATTAAAGCAAGCAGGAGCTGATAAAGGGAAGAATATACACTCACCGGCCACTTTATTAGGTACCCCATGCTAGTAACGGGTTGGACCCCCTTTTGCCTTCAGAACTGCCTCAATTCTTGGTGGCATAGATTCAACAAGGTGCTGGAAGCATTCCTCAGGGAGTTTGGTCCATATTGACATGATGGCATCACACAGTTGCCGCAGATTTGTCGGCTGCACATCCATGATGCGAATCTCCCGTTCCACCACATCCCAAAGATGCTCTATTGGATTGAGATCTGGTGACTGTGGAGGCCATTTGAGTACAGTGAACTCATTGTCATGTTCAAGAAACCAGTCTGAGATGATTCCAGCTTTATGACATGGCGCATTATCCTGCTGAAAGTAGCCATCAGAAGTTGGGTACATTGTGGTCATAAAGGGATGGACATGGTCAGCAACAATACTCAGGTAGGCTGTGGCGTTGCAACGATGCTCAATTGGTACCAAGGGGCCCAAAGAGTGCCAAGAAAATATTCCCCACACCATGACACCACCACCACCAGCCTGAACCGTTGATACAAGGCAGGATGGATCCATGCTTTCATGTTGTAGACGCCAAATTCTGACCCTACCATCCGAATGTCGCAGCAGAAATCCAGACTCATCAGACCAGGCAACATTTTTCCAATCTTCTATTGTCCAATTTCCATGAGCTTGTGCAAATTGTAGCCTCAGTTTCCTGTTCTTAGCTGAAAGGAGTGGCACCCGGTGTGGTCTTCTGCTGCTGTAGCCCATCTGCCTCAAAGTTCCACGTACTGTGCGTTCAGAGATGCTCTTCTGCCCACCTTGGTTGTAACGGGTGGTTATTTGAGTCACTGTTGCCCTTCTATCAGCTCCAACCAGTCTGGCCATTCTCCTCTGACCTCTGGCATCAACAAGGCATTTCCGCCCACAGAACTGCCGCTCACTGGATGTTTTTTCTTTTTCGGACCATTCTCTGTAAACCCTAGAGATGGTTGTGCGTGAAAATCCCAGTAGATCAGCAGTTTCTGAAATCCTCAGACCAGCCCTTCTGGCACCAACAATCATGCCACGTTCAAAGTCACTCAAATCACCTTTCTTCCTCATACTGATGCTCGCTTTGAACTGCAGGAGATTGTCTTGACCATGTCTACAGGCCTAAATGCACTGAGTTGCCGCCATGTGATTGGCTGCTTAGAAATTAAGTGTTAACGAGCAGCTGGACAGGTGTACCTAATAAAGTGGCCGGTGAGTGTATCTCTGAAACCTTTTCTTCTGTATGACATTTTATCAGACTCAACGTTTCCTTTTCTAGGTCATTTAGAGATAAAAAAATAAATCTAGTGTCAGATGTTTAAATACATTCATTTAATATTTCTTGGAATTGCATTTCAGAATAATATTTGGTGCAAATATCCTTCCACCAGGTTCTCATACAGTTTTTCTCTGCAGAGCCTCTGCAGCTCAGGAGGTTTTAAAGCCCAGGATGTTCCTAATGGACTGAGATTAAATCTTGATGCATCGAAAGTCATCGTCCCTCCGATGAGCTATTTGTGCCTGATCTTTAACTTCCTTAAAATATGGCTTTAAAAAGTTCTTTCCTTATATCACAACATGTTTTTTTAAATGCAAAACTTCCTCATTCATTGCAAAGTATCCCTGTAAGAAATCAAAACATCCCCCAATTAACGAGCAGCTTCAGTTTCTTTGATGGGTCTGTTTTTGTATTTATCCCTGAGACACAGAACACATCTCCTCTGCTAGCATTGCATGGCTGGACAATTTGTTCTTGCATATATATATATATATATATATATGCAATATAATATATATATTTTTTTTTTGGCTCATTCTGGGATAAATCAAATATGCTTAAGACAGAACCCGCCTCATGGAGATCCACGCTATTCTTCCTGATGTCTCTGCTGATTATTATTGGTTTAAACAAAAGGAAAGAGAGTCTTTTAGGTAAAGAATAAATCCACAGGTGAGACACTGTTTACTTTGAATCTAGGGAATTAACCATATGCTTACAAAGCCATGATGTTTGTAAAGATTGGAAATTATTGAAAAAATTTCAAATGTTGTCCAGAAGTTTTGGAAAGGAAAAAGATGCGCAAAACCAAGCTGATAAAAATCGAACCGTGGTATTAATCCTAACATAAAATAAGACAGAGTTCTTTCAAAGCTTAAGTTTTCCTTTCATTTGTCTTCAGTAGGACAAAGTGTCCCATGTGTCTCCCTTTTAAATGGAGAAAGATTTGACTTAAAATTAGTTTCAAATGGTTATAAAGACTTAGTGCGTGCACAAACAAACATTTAGGTTATAAAATATCATTTCTAGTTTGATTCTGTCTTCCAGGGTGCTGTCCATGGTGCTGGACCATCAACTGGACGGAGTGATCTATAAATTTCCTTCAATAAAAAAACAGGGAAAAGAATTCAGTCCTAAAAATATTGTAGAAATGGGGCTTAAAGGGTCAAGGCTGTTATTTTGTTGATAGAGAAGAAAATGGGGAAATAAATAACCAGTTATTTTTATTTATTTGATCTGATGTGGATTATAAAGAGCATAATGAAGGATTCATGAGGTTACAGCCTGTGACTATAAAACGCTGCAGCGGGAGAAAAACAACCCACATTTTCTAAGCTGAGTTAACATGAATTTGCGTTAATGAACCAAAACAAACCTTAAAGTAAAGTTATAAGGTCATAATTAGAGATACTTTATATCTCAGCATAGTGGAGGCCCAAAAGAAACGCTGCCTTTCACAAAATTATTTAGGCGTTTCCTTTGCATACACTGTGCATTCCTCTCTTTGTTAGATTTTAAAAATTCGATATTAAGGCCGGTGTTCTGTCAGACCAGCATACCCATCGTCGATACGCATGAGCAAGACGTCAGGTTAGCATACGCCTAGTCTAGTCCTGTTTATCCCTTCAGTTTTATCTGAAAAATAGTCTTTAAACTATCTAGATGGGTGTACATCCCTTTACTCACATAGAAAAAAACAATTTAAGGTTGGATCGCCATATGCTTCAAAAAACACCAAAAAGTAAGTAAATAGTTTTTTGTACATGACTAAAGGGATACACGCCCATTGAGGTAGTTTAAAGTTTATTTTTGTACAAAACTAAAGGGATAAACGGGGATTGACTATGGGTATGCTGGTCTCACAGAACACTGTGTGTTTTTTAATGTGGATGTTGATGAGGTTCAGGTAGATGTACCTTAAAGGGGTTGGTTTTCTTTCCGTTATTGATTTTAGGACTAATGGAGCGTGAGGCATTGTTCTTTGTTTTTAATTGGGTTTAAAATGAGTGCATTTATCACTCCATTAAAGTACAGCATTCTCACCTTATCTCCATTCTACATGTTGTGAGGGACAAAGCATTTCCGCCATGGAGGACACAGGAAAATGTCTTCACAAACGGGGAAACAGACAAAACAGGTGACAGTTTGTGGTGGAGACCATCACAGCTTCCATCTCCAATAAACAGGAAAAAAAGTCTCACATACTTGGCTGCATCACTATTTAACTTGAAATAACCTCTAACAAAAATGCCCGATCAGTTTTTGTCTCTGAGTTCTGAAACAAGGCTGATAAAAATCGGATCATTGGTCGTGTAGCTATCCCAGTTCACTCTTCATTCTGATCTTCCTCCATCTTTGATTCTATTCTCCTCCATAGATTATCTTCTGTCCTAAACAGTCCAAGGTTTTTACCCACCAGAAATCTAAAATGATTTTCCTCAGTTTTAATCCAGATTTAACATTCACCTGTTCAGGACTAATTTTGTTACTAGAAAATTCAAAATGTTATTCGATGTTTTTTTGTCATAAGCTCAGACCTTAGGACCCAGTCCTTAAGGTGAGAGACAGTGGAAAGATTCAAAGCATTTATTAAAATCAGGATGGGGTGCTGTGGATCTGCAGCGGCTACGGGGGGGGGAGGCAGGGCACCGCCCATCCCCGGTGATAGCCACCAGGCTAGTGGTTAGAGCAGTGCTCGGTTTGAGCCCTACAGCCTCCACTCTGGGTCCCTGAGCCAGACCACTGCTCCCCAGGTGCTGCACAATGGCAGCCCACTGCTCTCCATGGGGGATGTATATCGTTCCTCAGTACTTGTGACAGTGTAATGACAATAAAAAGCTGGGGGGAAAAAATCAGTGGCATCTCTGGTCAGAGAGAAACACGGCTAAGTGTTAATGTGACAGAAGATGATTATCCATGTGAGTCACGTACCTGGTTGAATAGTTCAGTCCATCTCCTTAGAGCGAGGTGGGATCCAGCCGACAACATGTGGCAGGAACCGCCCAGAGTCAACCAGATACAGCCGCTCCAGAGAACAGGCAGGAATCCGAACCGGTTCAGAACAGGACGGTTATGAGATCCAGGAGCCTAAAGCCCGGTAAGGGGTTGCGATCAGAACAGGAACAGCCAGGTCCAGGGTTCCAGGAATCCACAATGTTCAGGAAGAAACATTCAGATGGAAACAGGCAAGCTCAGTAGTTGAGAGGCAGAACAGGGCAGGATCTCTGGATCACTACAGTATGTTAAAACTAGCTCCTCCACAGAGTCAGAACAGGAACAGGTCATGCTCAGTGGCTATGATCAGGACATGATCAGGAAAACTCTCACCAGTAGCCTCTGAGAACATAAACTGAGGCAATGGGGCGAGCTTCAGCGGCCCAGAAGTTACTGCACACAATCCATGTATGGAGGCCTTCGTCCTCGACGTGGCCGACCCTGTGGTCCTCTGCCGCATGACTCTCCCCCTCTCTCATCCCCCCTTTCAGCCTGCTGTCCGTAAAAACTCAAAAAGAAAAACTAAGGTATCAAAGTCAAACTCTAAGGCAACAATCTGGCCCTGATAGCTGGGACTGAGCCTCATATAAAGCAGCAAGAGCAGGTGGATAAGATGAATGATAATTGGTAGCCCAGCAGAGTTAGACAGGTGAATGAAATGTGCAATTAGGCCAGCCCCCAGAACAAGGACAGTTTTTAGCCTGTTTTTGTTTTTTGTTTTTTTCAGTTTCCATTCACATAATGATCTTGCGTGTTATGGAAAGTGCTTGTGTCATGATGGGTTCACTAAAAGCGACCCAAGAATGCAGAACACCACTGACGGACACAAGGATGAAAGTTTAACAGTTTATTTATGGACAAACACACGGAATATACTGGTTCAGGTTCAGGGTCTGGATTCTGGTTCACCGGAGTCTGCGTGAGAGACAGTTCAGTTAGCGTTGTCAACGGAGGTTTGATTTCCTGAAGTTTACTGATTGTACCTTGAGGGTTCTTGAGGTTAGCTTTGGGAGAGTCACTGTTGGTTCTGGAGAAGAGTTCATCAGCAGAGTCCGTTTGCTGCTTCAGCGTCCCACGTCTAATTTGAACAGACCTTGGCTTTGGGTTTCCCAGCTCTAGTCCAGAGCTGCTTGGAGGTTCTCTGTGAATCTTCAGGTTTGGCTCTGAGGGTCGGCTCGGCAGGTTAGCTCTTCCTGAGCTTTCACAGAGGAGGCACAGGTTTCCTGGAAAACAGATACAAGGGTTAGAATCCAAGCTGGATTCAAGAGTCACAGGATTACTCAGAGGATCTAGGCTTAAGCGCTGACCAACTGGAACAACACTGCGGCATTGAGGCAAGGTCTGAAGACAGCTTAAGTAGTGGATCCTCTGATGATCTTGACGAGCTGCAGCTGTGCAGGAGGCTCCCTCAGAGGATCCACGGCGGACTCTGCTGGAGAAAGGTGGAATTTCTCCAGCTCCCAACAGCTTGTAACTTTAAGCATTTGTTATTATTGTAGAACATTCAAAGATTGGTTTAGTGATGGTTTTAACAAGGTTCCACGACTAAAAGTTGACTTTTTCAACTGTATTTAGTGGTAGTGGAGGTATGTTTGACTGGGATTAAACTAAAATGTTTCTATTCACGGTTCTAGCCCCCCCCCCCCCTTACGGCCATAAGAAAAACATCAAGTATTAAGTCAAGGAAGTGAGTAAGGTTTATTTAAGCTGCACTTTTCACAGACATTGAGATCACCAGGTGCTTTAGAAATGTGCAGAATAGACATATAAAACTATAAAATCTAAAGAAATTTGATATAATAGTTATGATAATACAACTGACACACTGGAGTTAAAAAGCTTTGTGAAAGAAATAACAGAAAACCAAACACTATTTCTGACATTTTGAATTGAAAAATCTTCCTGGATGGAAGAGAAACGTCTTCAAACATGGAAACAAAGTCCAGTGGATTGATTTTTATTTTTATTTGGAAAACCACCCATACCGCCCACAGGTCATGCCGTCCTGGGTTCTGGTCCAAGAAAAGCAACAGTTTTTTTTTTTTTTTTTTTTTTTTTTTTTTTTTTTTTTTTTTTTTTTTATCATCGTACTTATATACAGTGTTTTTTTTTTTAACACAAGGGACACGGTTTTAAATAAAGTGTAAAGCTGACCAGAAAGATGAAGGTATGAATTAAACATGATGAGCAGAGCTGGAGACTTTACGCAGCTGCAAAAGTCACTCTCCCATTTTGTCCTCTAAGTCAGAGCACGGAGAGAGAAGGAGGGAGGAGAGGGAGGCAGGGAGGGAGGTAGGGAGGGAGTGTAGTGACAGTCTCGGACTGGTTAGCCAACCTATCCACCAGGAGGAGAGGAGAGGCAGCAGAGCAGCAGCCAAACAATAAACAGCTACTACTACAAACCAGCGGCGGAGTTCACGGCGCAAGAAATAAGAATAAGAATAAAAATCAGGACTAATATCACCAGATAAGTGAGAGAAAACGCCATTGCCTTCGGTGGGGAGTGAAGTCACACAGCCATGTATCTGAACAGGGAAGAAGATCCCAGCAAAGGTAAGGAGACCCTGTCAGCAACTGCTTGTGTGTTCAGCAATCATTCAGACACTTTGAAGGTGTTTCATTTGTGAAGGCGCCTCCTCTGCTGGAGGTGACTCCAAACAAGGTGTCCTCCTCTCTCCTGCACGGACAGCGCATGGTGCTGAAAAGTGTGGGCTGTCATTATGTAATATCAATTCCGTTAATTGCCTCCTTGGAGGATGCTTATCTGTAACACGGATCCCGCTTCTCGCTTCTTTTCTAAACCAATCCATTGTGAACGCGCTCCTAAGCGGTTCCACTCGGGTCGTGCGCGAATTTTCAAGTGTGCACAGTTTGAATTGGTGTGCTTATTTTAATTCTGTGGACATTTAGGGCAACATACCCCAAGGTCAAAGCCTGGAACTGCAAAGAAGGAAACCTATTGGTCTAAATAGGTGATTATCTTTCGCGCTCTGCAGCATCTTGGATAAAAAATAAAAAAAAGGCAAAGAGGCATCTTTCTGCTTATATGGAGAAAACACTGCCGCATTGAGAGGGATGAAGACGGGGAGAAAGGAGGAATATTTGAGTAATATCTCCCACGTGTTTTTGAGGCGTGATTCCCCCCTCTCCCCACGGATGCTCATAACGCACTCCTCTCTCCGCTGCTGCTTCCTCCCCTCCAAGCAGAAATAACTCTCCCGGTCTGGGAGGTGATGCTAATTACCACCTAAATCTTCAGGTTGTACAAGAATAACACCTGCTGCTCCTGGGGACCGGTACAGGAGGAGGTGAAGGAGGTGAGGCTGGTGCAAGAGGTGGAGTAGGAGGAGCCCTATTTTGTTCAGGTCCCCCCTCCTGATGTGAAACGTGATCAACTGGCATATGGACCACAACACTGCATGGCTGAGAGAGGGAAGCAGCAGATCCAGCAGATGCTGCTGATGGTGGTTGGAGACCTAAAGCAGTAAAAATCTCTGGAGAGAAAGAAATAAGAACAAAAAACACGAGTTTACGGTCACTTCTATGTTATAAACATCCTGTCTTCTGTCCTATCAGTATATCAAGTCTTAAAGTCGTAGGGAAATCATATTTAAATGTCAAATCATTCTGACTTAAACATGTATATAAATGTTCTCTTTATCAGACCATATTGTCCCAAAATTTTGAAAATTTCTATTTAAAAAAAATTTCGTTATCTTCTGCAGGCCAGTTAGTTCTACGTCAGCCTGAACACCTAAATTCAGCCAATCATATATCAACGGTCATCTGTCGATCAAATGTTTTCGGTCACAGCATCTTGATTCATGTGTCGCAGCTAATATACGCAACGGTTGAAACCAGAATCCTTTCCTTTCCCATTGAGTTGCGTCCCAGTGTTCACGGGGATGGACGTCTGTGTCTTCGGCAGGCGTAGAGCTACCACTAAGTTGCTAACTGGTTACCAAGATGCTTCCGTCAAACTGGCCACAATCAAACTGGCTTGCAAACCTTCCGCCACAACAATCCCAGCAGCCGGGAAACACTCGGGAGAATTCGGAACTTCAACCGTTGGAACAACCGGCTAAAACTCCACAAGCTTTCAGATGGATTACTCTCCACATGGACATGACAGCTGCAGACATGTTGGCCGTCCATTCATGATGCATTGACCTTGCGTCACATCCCAGTGGTTATCTGTGATATCACGATCTGAACTGACCTTCAAAATGACACTTTGAGATCTTTGAGCTTTGACACAGTGAATCATTCATCCTGCTGGAGGTAGTGATCGAAAAATATGGTACAAAAGGAAGGGAATGGAGATTTTAATGTGGTGTTTTAATATTTTCATGGGATCCTGAAAGAACTGCAGTTCTTTGAACTTAATGCTATTAGCTCCTTCTACATTACTGGCAGCTTGATCCAAACCCTCAGCATCTCCAGAAGTCGAATATTATTGTGATTGTTTTGAAGCAGACTGTTGTCCGTTCTAAGGCCCTCTAGCTCTTCCACTTCCACTGCCTTTCATGATTCATCATTCTTATGAATGACTTTCTTTACTGAGGAACTAAGTTCATGAGATTAGCTTATTTGTTGTTGAAGGATTTAAAACTTAAACAAATGTAGTGTCATGATGGGTTCACTGAAAGCGACCCAAGAATGCAGAACACCACTGACGGACACAAGGATGAAAGTTTAACAGTTTTATTTTGCACAAACACACTGAATATTCTGGTTCAGGTTCGGGGCCTGGATTCTGGTTCACCGGAGTCTGCGTGAGAGACAGTTCAGTTAGCGTTGCCAACAGAGGTCTGATTTCCAGAAGTCTACTGATTGTACCTTGAGGGTTCTTGAGGTTAGCTTTGGGAGAGTCACTGTTGGTTCAGGAGAAGGGCTTAGGGTTACCCAGCTCAAGTCCAGAGCTGCTTGGAGGTTCTCTGTGAATCTTCGGGTTTGGCTCAGAGGGTCGGCTCGGCAGGTTAGCTCTTCCAGAGCTTTCACAGAGGAGGCACAGGTTTCCTGGAAAACAGACACAGGGGTTAGAATCCAAGCTGGATTCAAAAGTCGTAGATTTACTCTGAGGATCTAGGCTTAAGCGCTGACCAACTGGAACAACACTGCGGCGTTGAGGCAAGGTCTGAAGACAGCTTAAGTAGTGGATCCTCTGATGATCTAGACGAGCTGCAGCTGTGCAGGAGGCTCCCTCAGAGGATCCATGGCGGACTCTGCTGGAGAAAGGTGGAATTTCTCCAGCTCCCAACAGTACCCCCCCCTCAACAACCGCCCCTTGGCGGTCCGGAAGAGGTTGATGGGCAGGAGCGCTCGTACTCCTCGATAAGGGCCGGATCGAAGATGTACGAGCCCGGAACCCACTGGCGATCCTCCGGTCCGTAGCCCTCCCAGTCGACGAGGTACTTCCATCCGCGACCTCGTCGACGGGAGTCCACGATGCGGCGAACCGTGAAGGCCGGATGTCCATCGACCTCCAGGGCGGGTGGTGGGGAGTCGGACGGAGGGCACAGAGGGCTCGAGGAGACAGGCTTGATCTGGGACACGTGGAAGGTGGGGTGGATCCGGAGGGACTGAGGTAATTGGAGACGGACAGCTGAGGGGTTGATGACTCGAGTGATCCTGTAGGGTCCGATGAATCTAGGGGAGAGTTTTCGAGACATCCCCTTGAGGGGGATGTCTCGAGTGGACAGCCATACCTCCTGGCCTTCGGTGTACTCGGGGGCGGGACGTCTCCGGGTGTCGGCGAAGCGCTTAGTCGTTTCTGAAGATTGGTTGAGAGTGGCGATGGTTTCCCTCCAGATCCTTTGGCAACGGCGGATGTGATGGTTGACGGACTGCACCGAAATCTCTCTCTCGTCTCCGGGAAAAAGAGGTGGTTGATAGCCGAGACTGACCTGAAATGGGGATTGTCCAGTGGATGCAGATCTGAGGGAGTTATGGGCGTATTCTATCCATGGCAGAAATTGGCTCCAATCCACGGGGTTGTTGGACGTGAGGCAACGAAGGGTGGATTCCAATTGCTGATTCATGCGTTCAGTCTGACCATTCGATTGGGGGTGGTAACCAGAGGTGAGAGAGGGTTTGCAGCCGAGAGCAGAACAGAAAGCCTTCCAGACCTGGGAGATGAACTGCGGGCCTCTGTCCGAGAGGATCTCTTGGGGAATGCCGTGTAACCGAAATACATGCTTGATGAGAAGCTGGGCGGTCTGGAAGGCCGTGGGAAGTTTTCTGAGGGGAATAAGATGGCAGGACTTCGAGAAGCGGTCAACAATAGTGAATATGGTGGACATACCTCGGGAGACAGGGAGACCGGTGACGAAATCAATGGCGATATGGGACCAGGGACGCAAGGGAACAGGAAGTGGTTGAAGCAGGCCAGAAGGAGGTTGGTGTGAGGCTTTGTTACGGGCGCATGTGGGACAAGCCAACACATACTCCTTTACGTCCCTGTGGAGAGTGGGCCACCAGAAGCGTCTGGAGATGAGAGCTATTGTTCTACTGCCTCCTGGATGAGCAGAGAATTTGGCGGCATGCATCCACTGGATGAGACGGGACCTGACAGAAGATGGAACATATGTACGATTAGATGGACCGTTACCTGGATCGGGTTCAGTGGCCAGGGCTGAGTTGATGAGGTCAGTTATCTCCCAGTTGACCATTCCCACTGTACATGAAGCCGGAAGGACAGGTTCAGGTGTCTCGGGATGATCGACGGAGTAGAGACGAGAGAGAGAATCGGGCTTCACGTTCTTGGATCCGGGTCTGTAGGAGATGATTAGATTGAACCGAGAAAAGAAGATTGACCACCTGGATTGGCGAGGATTAGCTTGTTTTGTTGACTGGATGTAAGCCAGGTTCTTGTGGTCTGTCCAAACAAGAACTGGGTGCTCAGCTCCCTCCAGCCAATGCCTCCATTCCTCCAGTGCCAGTTTAATGGCCAGGAGTTCTCGGTCACCCACATCATAGTTCTGCTCAGCGGAAGAAAGCCTACGGGAGAAGAAAGCACAGGGGTGTATCTTCTGATCAGAGTCTAGTCTCTGGGAAAGGACTGCTCCAACACCGGAATCTGAAGCATCCACCTCTAGAATGAATTGCTTAGCTGGATCAGGTTGCATGAGGACTGGTGCTCTGGAAAACAATGACTTTAATTTTTCAAATGCTGCTTGAGCCTCGGGAGTCCACTGAAAACTACGTTTTACAGAGGTCAGAGAAGTTAAAGGAAGGGCGGTCTGGCTGTAGTTTCTGATAAACCGACGATAGAAGTTAGCAAAACCCAAAAACCTTTGAAGTGGTTTGCAATTCTCTGGAACTGGCCAGTCTAAAACTGCCTTAATCTTGTCCTCAGATGGTTTAACCTGGCCGCCCTCGAGCACAAACCCCAAAAAGGTGACTGATGGTTGATGAAATTCGCCCTTCTCGGCTTTCACGAACAGTTTATTCTCCAGCAGTCTCTGTAAAACAAGACGGACATGTCTTTTATGTTCATCGAGGTCCTTGGAGTAAATGAGAATGTCATCAATGTACACAAAAACAAATACGTTGAGAAAGTCTCTTAGAACATCGTTAACGAGGGCCTGGAAGCAGGCTGGAGCGTTGGTTAGACCAAAAGGCATAACCAGGTATTCGAATTGGCCCAAGGGTGTTTTGAAGGCAGTTTTCCACTCGTCGCCTTCACGGATCCTAAGGAGATGATAGGCGTTTCTTAAATCCAGTTTAGAAAATACAGTAGCCCCCTGTACGGGCTCAAAAGCAGAGGCGAGAAGAGGCAGTGGGTATTTATTTTTAATAGTGATCTGGTTCAAACCTCGATAGTCAATACAAGGTCTCAGGGAACCATCCTTTTTTCCCACGAAGAAGAACCTGGCGCCCAATGGGGAAGATGAAGGGCGAATTATTCGAGCAGCTAGTGATTGGTTGTTGTACCTTTCCATTGTTTCTCTCTCGGGCTTAGAAATGTTATACAATCTACTGCTAGGTAAAGAAGCACCAGGTAGAAGTTCAATGGCACAATCGTATGGTCTGTGTGGAGGTAGGGACGTTGCACTGACCCTACTGAAGACAGGGGCAAGATCATGGTACTCAGAGGGAACTGAAGAAAGGTCAGGAGAGTCCATCTCCCCCCCACCTCTAGGAGACCCCACCAAGGGGGCAGCAGAACGAAGGCATGTTTCGTGGCATGAGATGGACCATGATTCCAGGTGACGTTCAGTCCAGTTAATGTGAGGATTATGCTTCTCCAACCATTCGAAACCAAGCACCAGCGGGGAACATGCAGAGGGAAAAACAAAAAATGTTATCGTCTCTCGGTGGTTACCTGACAGAAGTAGCTCGAGGGGCTGAGTTTGGTGGGTAACTTGATGGAGTCTTCTTCCGTCAATAGCGGATACTCTGAGAGGCTGAGTCAGAGGAATGGTTTCAATCTGGAGTTGCTGGACGAGGTTAGAATCGATTAGGTTACATTCACAGCCTTAGTCGATGAATGCAGAGAAAGAGAGGCTCTGGTTAGCACAGAAAAGTGTGGCAGGCAGCAACAGTCGAGGAGATTTCTTAGTGTTTATTTGGCCCGCCAGACTCCTCAGATCCTCTGGCGGGCCCAGGCTTTTGATTTAGCCGGGCAGGAAGCAATGAAGTGTCCACTCTCACCACAGTAGATACATAATTTGCTTAGCAAACGCCTTTGTCTCTCCTCTGGTGTGAGCCTGGTGTGTCCCACCTGCATGGGTTCGACATCTCTTTCGCCCGAATGAGAGGCTTGAACAGGCAACGGTAGAGACTGGGACTTAGGCCTCAGAATGGGCAGCTGCTCTGTAGAGGGAGAACAAACAGTCACGTTATGTGAGGCAGAATAAAGTGTACTCTCCTTCTTTGAACTGTTTCTGGCTCGAATTCTATTATCTAATCTGATGGAGAGGCGAATTAAATCTTCGAGGGTAGCAGGTTCGTCGAGGGTTGCGAGTTCATCTTTAATGTGCTCGTTTAATGCCATGAAAAAGGCTCCTTTCAAGGCGCTTTGGTTCCATCCGGAAGCTGCCGCTTTAACCCGGAAGTGAATAGAAAATTCAGCCACCGAAGAGTTTCCCTGTTTAAGATTGAAAAGAGCTCTAGAATCAATAGTTTGGTCAGTTTCTTGGTTGAATACCTGGGTAAATTCAGAAATGAAATCAGAGTAGTAGCAATTTAAGCTGTCGTCAGCGGCAAATCTTGCCTGGGCCCATTCCAAGGCTGAGAGAGAATGAAAGTTATCTTCTTGTGATCCGTGGAAAAACAGCCAGGGGAGTTCTGAAAAATCAACCGACATTGAAATAAAAATCCTTTGCAATCTTTCATGTTACCAGAAAATCTTTCTGGGAGACTAGGACGGAACTCTGATGACGTCACTGCTGGTGACCTCGGAGGAGGAACTGGACCCGGAAATGGTTGTGGTACAGCATTAGCGCTGTTCAGATAATTAGCACAGCTCTGTAGCATTTGGTTATGAGAGTCAACTAGACGGTATAACTCACGGAGCGTTTGGGTTTGTCCCTGAATTTGGGCATCCTGCTCCTCCAGTCGACGGGTGAGGTGATCTGCTGGGCCTTGAGTTTGGCCGCAGTGTTCTGTCATGATGGGTTCACTGAAAGCGACCCAAGAATGCAGAACACCACTGACGGACACAAGGATGAAAGTTTAACAGTTTTATTTTGCACAAACACACTGAATATTCTGGTTCAGGTTCGGGGCCTGGATTCTGGTTCACCGGAGTCTGCGTGAGAGACAGTTCAGTTAGCGTTGCCAACAGAGGTCTGATTTCCAGAAGTCTACTGATTGTACCTTGAGGGTTCTTGAGGTTAGTTTTGGGAGAGTCACTGTTGGTTCAGGAGAAGAGTTCATCAGCAGGGTCCGTAGCTGCTTCAGCGTCTCACGTCTACTTAGAACAGACCTTGGCTTAGGGTTACCCAGCTCAAGTCCAGAGCTGCTTGGAGGTTCTCTGTGAATCTTCGGGTTTGGCTCAGAGGGTCGGCTCGGCAGGTTAGCTCTTCCAGAGCTTTCACAGAGGAGGCACAGGTTTCCTGGAAAACAGACACAGGGGTTAGAATCCAAGCTGGATTCAAAAGTCGTAGATTTACTCTGAGGATCTAGGCTTAAGCGCTGACCAACTGGAACAACACTGCTGCGTTGAGGCAAGGTCTGAAGACAGCTTAAGTAGTGGATCCTCTGATGATCTAGACGAGCTGCAGCTGTGCAGGAGGCTCCCTCAGAGGATCCACGGCGGACTCTGCTGGAGAAAGGTGGAATTTCTCCAGCTCCCAACACGTAGGAGTTTTCAGTTTTAGGAGGTATGAACTTTCCCAGCATGTTCCCTTTGGATTAAAGAAAAACGGTCTGCTTTTGATCATTGACTGCTTAATTAGTCCATCCATCCATTTTCCTTCATGCTTTATCCCAGCTGGGGTGGTGAGGGCTGCTGGTGCCCATCTAGAGCAGCCTACGGGTGAGAGGCGGGGTCCAGTCCATGGCGGGGCAACACAGAGACAGACAACCATTCACATTCACACCTAAGGAGAATTTAGAGAAGCCAATTAACCTAACAGTCATGTTTTTGGTCTGTGGGAGGAAGCTGGAGTACCTGGAGAGAACCCATGGGAGAACATGCAAATATGGAGTTACCATGTTCTCCCTGAGCATGCGTGGGTTTTCTCCGGGTACTCCAGCTTCCTCCCACAATTCAAAAACATGACTGAGAATATGCAAGGAATCGAACCCGGAACCTTCTTGCTGCAAGGCACCCTTGCGACCCACTGCCCCACTGAGCAGCCCAGTTAATCACCTGATCATTTTTTACTTGATCTTTTTAGCTCTTGCCTCTTGCTGTTCAAAGCTGGTCTGATCCTGCAGTTAATTCTCGGTTGATTTAACATGAATGTTGTTGTGGCTATGGCTCGGCAATAAACCGGATATTTACCGTTACTGGCAGTCACTACGATAACTAACGACAGTTTTCTCATGTCGGTAAAAGAAATAATCGTAACTCTGCAGTTTTTCCTGTGTGTGAGGGTGGCTGGTATTTCCTCCCCCCTAAAGGCAGCGCTATGGGGATCCGCCTCACGGTGAGGCCCCTGGCAGCCATTAGAACGCGCCAAAGGCGGCGTTCTGCGGCATGCATGGCATCAACAAATCCTTCCCCGCACGGTCTGTACTGAAACTGAAATTTCAATTACAATGTAAATTGGAGTTGGCAATAAAGAAATTGTTTGATTAATTGATTGATTGATTGATTGATTGATTGATTGATTGATTGATTGATTGATTGACACGGCAACTTGGGCGTAATCACATGACTCCACCGATCCAATCAGAAGCCTAAACAAAGAGAACGGTGAATGACCCCAGTGAAAAAGCCGCTAACAAAGCTGTAAGATTACATCAGCAGTGGCTGCTAATGACATCACAGCCTGTGGAACTGAGCGAGAGCATAGATTAGGCCAAGCGCAGAGAAGAAGTGGAGCGCGTTGTCAGAATTGAGCGTGCAGCAGACGGGTTTTGAACTAGGATGTGTGAGTTTAAACCATGCACATTGTTCTCACTGCACGCTCAGATCGGTGTCACCAAAATGACACCATAGATGTTGATCAAAAGAAAACGAAATGCAAAGTTAGTCTGAAAACGTGGCGACTTCCCAAAGTAACGCATCCGACCTCCACCACCTGCAGCTCCGCCGCGCTGTCGAGCTCAAAGATCTGCAAAAGGCTCCATTACCTTTGAGCAGAAATGTTTTTCTCCTGTTTAATGAGACATTGTTGAATGTTTAAACCTGAATGGCTACAGGACTTCAATAAATACATACTAAGTTGCATTTCCTGCACATGCCTTTATTTCTGATAAAGGAGGCGGAGCATTTATCCTTATGGAGGTTAAACTTTATTGTGAAATTGATTTGAGGTCATATCAGCCCTAAACTCGGCTCTACTTTTGAGATCATTCTGACATCATGATTCAAACGACCACAAAGACTGTATAGACCATTTAAACCAGTGATAAAGTTTGGACATTTTGTCTTAAATTAAAATCTTCACATATTAAGTTATTCCTTATATCCGTGTTCTTTCAGGAGACTGAACTTTAACCTTTGTCTTGTTGACCTGAGAGGCCTACCTGGAGAGCCTGAAGATAAATACATCCAGAGTTTTTCAATGAGTTTGAGCATTTGATTGTGATTTTCTTCAGTAAATTATGAGGTTTATTCACATATTGTTTCATGCAGAGTAAATTATTCAATGAAGCTGGAGACAAAAGCCTCTTTTTGATTGACACGTTCACAGAGTACTCCATAGCGAGTGGGTTACATTACAATAGCTGGATCCTTTACTCCGTTTTTAGAGAACTGAGTTGTTTTCACCTCATCAGACAATCTTCACTGGTTTTAACTGGTGGATTTTCAGCTGAAGCCAACTGCAGTGTTTTTTTGTCTCTATAAATCCTCTTTCCCACTGGATTTAGTGGGTTGACGGGTTTTTTTTCAAACACGGGTCGATCCGCTACAACCAGCATTTGGGACGCTTCCCACTGGGAAAAAAAAAGCTGGGTCTGTCCCCCTACTGGCAAGCTGCAGGGCCTCTGTCCCGCCCGTGCTGCATGTTGGGGGGGTTGTCACACTGGGTTTAACATTGATGATGTCACTGGTGCAACAGAAACCAGTAAAGTAAGGCCCAATCCCAAACCCCTTCCCCCAAACACTAAACCTCCATTTACCGGTTCCAGTGGAGGGTCCGCCGCATTAAGGGCCGTCCCAAACCACTGAGTGGGTAGAGCCAGTGGACTGTTCAGCCCTTCAATAGCCAGTCTGCATCAGTGCAGCGGGTATAACAGCGAGCTAATAGCGGGGGAAACACATGCGTCCAAATATAAGTTGCATCTTTGCCAGACTGACAGAAAATCACAAGTAAGAAAAAGAAAAAAAAACATTTCAATCCCTTTCAAATAGTTTTATTTGACCGTATTTAACTTTTTAAGAAATGGGCAAATGTTTGACTGCGTGTCGACCTGCACCACAGAGCTACAGCCATGCACTTGGCGTCACTGGGTTTCCATAGCAACAACGACTTTCCTTTTCCAATGGAGGGAAGAATCTGTCCCATTCACATTTAACCCCCCCCCTTGGTATCAGTGGTATCAAGCTAATGGGTGGGTTGACCCGGGTCTGGTGTTCTCACTATATGCCAGGAGATGTTAACCCGGGACGCATGCCGAGTCGCCGGGTCAATCAGCTGGTCCCACTGCCACTATAATCTGATTGTTTGCAGGTCAAACATGTTTTTCAGCCAAGAGGTTTGATAGTTGACTTCTATGTTTTAGTAATTACTGTAATTTTTACCTCAAGCTGTTGGCTCTTGCTTGTGTAAAAGTGAGCATACTGGAAATGCTAACATCATTGAATTAGCCTTATTGATGAATTCTAAAATCTAACTCAAGCTTTTGACCAAAGTACTCTGAGAGTCCTTCCTTATGCGTAGACATGGAAATTGTTGCGTAAAACACATAAAGAAATCTGACTGTGACTTTGTTGGAGATTTTATTTATCTAAAATGTTGAATTGTTTAATGATACTCAGGATGTTTCTCAATTTACTAGAAGGTGAGTACGGACTCGTGTTCTCACCAAGTCTGTTACTGAGAAGAACCCAGGAAAGTCTGGACTCGGGGAGAACGGGAGCAGGCAGGATTAATCTGGGTCAACTGGAACAGACGCGTACTGATGACATCACCACTTTCAAAGCTCGTCTGGAGCTGCATTTCACTTCCTGTTATTAATAGTCTCTAGATAATAATAAATTATTACTTTTTTCATTTAGTGGAGGAATAATAATGAACACAGTCAGATAAACACAAATTAAATGAACATTTGGCCAAATGAAACAAAAAACTCGCCATCAGAGGCAGCGGTGCTTCTCACACGGCTATGCAGAGAGAGGGCCGCTGCAGACGGCCTAATGTTAGCCCTGGCCGCTTCAGACGGGCTAACGTTAGCCCTGGCCGCTGCAGACGGGCTAATGTTAGCCCCTGGCCGCTGCAGACGGGCTAATGTTAGCCCTGGCTGCTGCAGACAGGCTAATGTTAGCCCCTGGCTGCGGCAGATGGGCTAATGTTAGCCCCTGGCTGCTGCAGATGGGCTAATGTTAGCCCCTGGCTGCTGCAGACGGGCTAATGTTAGCCCCTGGCTGCTGCAGACGGGCTAATGTTAGCCCTGGCTGCTGCAGACAGGCTAATGTTAGCCCCTGGCTACTGCAGATGGGCTAACGTTAGCCCTGGCCGCTGCAGACGGGCTAATGTTAGCCCCTGGCTGCTGCAGATGGGCTAATGTTAGCCCCTGGCTGCTGCAGATGGGCTAATGTTAGCCCTGGCTGCTGCAGACAGGCTAATGTTAGCCCTGGCTGCTGCAGACAGGCTAATGTTAGCCCTGGCCGCTGCAGACAGGCTAATGTTAGCCCTGGCTGCTGCAGACGGGCTAATGTTAGTAATAAAGAATTCCTACATTGACATTTCACAGTGAATTAGTTTCTATTTCCTCTACTTTCTATTTTCTAACGTTAGACCCAATGTCAGTGGCTAACTCAGTCGAATGCTCTGTTCGAAAACCTAGGACGCATCCTTAGAAGACCGGATTCGAAGGCCGATTACGTCATAGCGCGGCGCCGAGGTCTGGTCGGATTCCAAGAGTCCTCGTTATGCGGCCTTAAAATGCGTCCTTCTTTTTGCCTGATTTGAAGGACGGGTCCGATGTATCCTCGGTATTCTTGGATATCCCAGGATTCATTGCGAGACCAAGCAAGCTGTGATCAGAGGAACGGTTACTTGGTGCCGAACAGTGGTGAAAATTGGAAGTTCAGTTTAATATAATACAACTCTGTGAATAGTTCCGTCTGAAATGAATGAAAATAGTTGTTTTAATGGTTATAGAGTCAGATATGTGGCGGTAATGTTTGGTTTATCTAAAGGTTTTTATCTGTTACTGTGTAAATGGGTTTGGCTGTAATTTAAGGACAGATTCTAATATATCTGCAGGGTGGGAACTATAAATCTGATAGGATTTTTATCCTTTTATTGCTGTTTTGCACAATATGCTTAACTGCGTATTTTTTGTTGTTGAATATTAGAGATTTTGCAGATATATCTTTTATAAATACATTGTTTAGATTTACTTATATATTTCTACTCCTTTTATAGAATAGAATAGAAAATCCCTTTATTGTCCCACAATTGGCAGATTTACAGCAGCAGAAAGATTATTGAAAATGGTCACACAAATGTGGACCTTAGAAAAATGTATGAGAATAACATGATAGGGAAGAGTTAAAATATAAACAATAAAATCCTGTAAAGTGTTTTAACAATATAAAACTGGAGAATAAATAGCCAATATGCAGCTATGGACATTTTTACAGTAATGGATATTTGAAAATAGCAGCAACATCAGAGATGTGCAGAATGACAGCAGCAGGTTATTTAACTGACTAAGGTTTCTATCATTACATTTGATTTGATTGGTTCCTGCTCCCGGTGGGTGGAACCTTTATTCCACTCTGGATTCTTGTGAGTGTAGTCTTTGTTCACTTCACAATAAAAAATAAATAAATAAACAGTTTTAAAAACTTCTGTATTCATTCTTTTCCTGCTTTGTGTGCCAACGTTCACGGTTGCTAAGCAACAGAGCATACGGCGGTAAAACCCGCCGAACGGTGGACCTGTTCGAATTTACAGCCGAAACTCTTCCGGTCTCCTTATTTTCAAGGACTTCGAAGGATCCAGTCTAGGTAGACCGCGACCTTGGAGGACCCGTCCTAGGTTTTCGAACAGAGCCATCGTCTTCCAGTCAGTCTGAGATAGCCAGACTAATGTTAGTCTGCAGACTGAACTATAGGATCCATAGATGGATTATTGCTTAGTTCATCCACTGCCTGGGAAATTACCAGTGGAACGTCTTCCTGCAGACAGAAAACTGCTGGTTTTAGCAGCTAAATGCTGAACAGGGAGGCATTATCACTGCGCATCTCCATGAGAGAGGGGAGTACCAAGATGGTGGACGGTGGCCTCATGTTTTTTGGCCTATCAGCAATCCAGTGAATAAATAGAGATCAGTCTTCCTGACCAATACTGATCTCACCCAAAAAAATCTAAATGTATTACTTGAAAAAAAAGACCTCACAATATTTTTACTCTAAGGTTATTTATACCCCTGAGAAAATATTGAGTAAACATGATGATAGTCAGAAATATGCCCAGCAACACTCCATTTAGTGTCACAATAATCTTATAAACCGTTGATTATTATTATTTACTTTGTATGATAAATATAATCTTAACATTTCATTGTTGACAGACAAATTGCTGCAGGATTAAATAGGTTTGGAAATATAAAGAATCAATGGACCTACCTGACCAAGATTGTATTTTTATAAGATCAGTATTTGCTGGAATTAAACAGCTTAGGACGGTGAACAGTGTTGCTTTCTACACGATTTTATGCCTGTTTTTCCATTTTAACAACCTGCTGCAGGTGGAAAGAGGATAAAGGAGGCAGGTGTCATCACCCTGTAGGTATGCTGCTTTGAGTGGAAGGTTAATCTTCTTAAAGGACGAGGTGTTTCATACTTTCTTTAAACCTTCTTTTGTTGATGGATTTTAATTAACTTGAAATTGTACAACAGTTTCTATTAGGAGGCGTTACCACTGCGGGAAGAGGGTCTGGTTTGGAGAAATGTTAGATAATTGTGTTTTTTTCTCTGGGAACCTTTGTCTTAAATGAAGTGCAGTCTATTGCAGGTAAACTCAAACGTTTTTTCTATCTGAAAACAATAACTCTACGCATGGCTTCATCCTTTATGCATTTTATCTTCTTGTGCTATCAGAGTTTATGCATTAAGGAAAACATACTTTAGCTTTATTTACTGGGTGGTTATGCATTATATCTGGCAGCTCCTCAGTCTACGGCTAGAATGTGATTTATTTTAATACCATCAGGTTTAATATTGATCTAGGTTGATGCTTTATTTGGTTTGGGGCCAGATTCCAAACCTCTGGTCGAGGCCTGCAGTCTAAATGACGTATACTTGGCATGCAGGAGCTGTACCAACCAGAACAAGAGACTGGTTGTTTATTCTGGCATTTCTAACTTATTTGCAAGTCTGAAAATATTACGCATCCCATAAAGGAGATAATGAATACTTAATGACCGCTGTCTGCTTTTTTTTTTTTTCCTTAGAACACACTTGTGGTTCTAGCCCTTATTTGTGTGGCTCTGTCTCTGTCCCCTGCAGGGTGGTGGTCAGAGCAGCAGCCGCCATTATCCTTGTTTACTCTCTTTATTTTCTTTCTGATGAAAAGTAATTCTGGCTCTGTGCTGCTATTTTTACTGTGTTTATTTTCTGAACAAATGTTTTCTAGAGCAATGTTTGCCATTAAGTCTTTTTCACTTAGAAATACTTTATGGTCAGAGCTTCTGTGATCAGCTGGACGGGGCCATTCGCTGTTTCTGCTCTAACTTTATCACAGAAGGTCATGGAGGGCTGAAATGATTAATTTGATTAATCAGATTAATAAATGATTGAAATAATAATTAACTAATTAATTGATCGTTAACTGGAGTGAAGAGGCTGTAAACATGCTTTTAGCTGACAGAGCAACCCACTTAGAGCAGGAATTATATCAAGATTGCAAAAATGTATTTGAAAAACTATTTTTTTTAATCTGTCAATCTGCTCTATCCAGAACTCCTGAACTGGAGACCTTTTTGTTTCACCTGGTTTAATTTTGTAAAAAATCTTCTTTAAGGAACCTTTGGCTATCTGATTATTAATTGATCAATCAAACAGATAATCGACAGGTTAATTGATTTACAAACTAATCATTAGTTGCAGCATTCTTACATGGAAATTACTCTCTGTCCATCTGTTTCTCTCTCCAGTCCAGATGTTATTAGTTTTCTGACTCTTTTGTAGAGAAAGTGCTCCTGGCTCATGGAGTCTGGGTTCGGCTGTCTCTCCCCTCTTCATGGATAGAACCGTTTCTGCCAATGACTTTGTTTAGTCTTCATATTTCTATAATAAGCAGTAGGCAACTACTAGTGCTTCTTTAGCTCTATTTATGTCTAAAGCTGCAGATGGAGCTAATATTGCCATAAACACTTTGTACTCTTTCCCACCAAAGAAGCTCCTAGCTGCTGTATTTGGCAGAGCTTCTGGTTCCGTTAACTTTGAACACTTTATTGTTTCTCTGTTTTTAGAAGGAACTGCACTGTTTCCTCATAGTTGCTCAGGATGGTGTAGAGAAAACGGCGTGATGCAATCTGCATTAATTTCTATGACATCACATCAGGAACTGCATTTATCTGTGTTGTTCTATACCGTAAATCCTCTAATATAGGACGGGGTCTTTATTTCACTCAGGTGCATCTTGGTCCAGGCCATCATTAGAAGGAGGCCAGAAATAGAAGCAGGCCTCTATTTCTATTTGATCAAACAGTCTACCAGTGGAATGAATAAAAAACAGATTTTGTGTCTCTTTGAACCTATAAAATACTAGGTTCATTTATTGAAAAAGTACAGTTACCATAACGGTACACAGAACATTATTCAGACATCTTCCAGCAGCTGCTATTTTTCTGCACGGCAATATGAAAAAAAAGACACAGAACTGAATCTCGGCCAAACTGACTTGCGAAACAAAGTAAAAAAAAATAAAATAATGGAAACTGTTCTGCCATCACAGCGAAATTGTCATGATGGGTGTCACAGAGAGTAAGCCCAAGATGCAGAACACACACGGAGGCACTGGTAAAAGTCCAAAGAGTTTATTAAAGTCACAAGCACAAGGATCACAGTTCAGGCAGGGGACTGATTCGCTGGGGTCTGTGCGGGGAAAGGGAGATGGCTGGATTTGAGCTTCCTGCTCACTGCAGGGAAACAACAGGGGAAATCCACATGGGAACCTCTTAGGGAAACTCCACAGGGGAAGTCGTCAGGTAGCATCCACGTAGAATTCTTGGGTTGGCTCACCAGGGCAGATTAGCAGGTTAGCTTTCCTAGAGCGTCAGGCTTGGGACTGGCTTCTTAAGATGCAACTCTCCCAGAGCTGCAGGCCAGAGACAGGTTGCCAGAGAGACAGTTCTTCCAGAGCTCCACAAGGAAACAGTAGGTTAAGCTCATCCAGAACTTTCACGAGGAGACAGGTGGCTAAGCTCATCCAGAGCTTTCACGAGGAGACAGGTGGCTAAGCTCATCCAGAGCTTTCACGAGGAGACAGGATTCCTGTGAGGCAGAGACAAGGAAGAGTTAGAATCTGATCTCACACGAGAGATAACAAAGATTCATCTGTAACAGAGGCTCAGGAAGCTAACCAACTAAGATCGACACTGCGGCGTGGAATCAAGGACAGGCAGGAGCTTATAAAGGAGAGGTCTTCTGATAAGAGGATTAGGAACAGGTGTGCAGGAAGGTTCCAGCTCCAGAAGACCCACAGCGCATCCTGCTGGAGACAGAGGGTAATCTCCAGATCCCCACAGTAACTCCAACCCTAAGGGAAAAACAAAGAGAGCAGAAAAGGATCCTCGGCGCCCTCTGGTGGGCAAGCCTGAGGATCCCAACAGAAATGTTATTTGAGGCAGGCTGAGTGGAAGTAGGCTACCAGTATCGTATATTTCAAGGGAAATTCAGAACAACGAAGGCCAAAGAAATTCTGTCATTTTAACGCTGCCTGGTTATAACCAGACCTACCGGTGATCGCATCTGGCTTTCAGATCAGAACGATTGTCTGGCTGGTTATCCTCCTGCAGCAGTGTGTCGCAGTGAGCTTGATGCAGATATTTTTGATTTATGCTCAATATTGAAGCGTGGTCTGCGCTACACGCTGTGGGTCTAGATACGGCCGAGGCGGCGAGGAAGTGGGGGCAAGTAGTCAGACAATGGAGGGACATGATGGTGAAAAAGAGCGGAGAACCAGGTGGAAAAAGGGTCCCAGCGTTCTCACGCACCCTGATCTTCTAGCTGGTCAAACTTTACGAGTTGTTTTCCACAATTTCAGTCATAAAAACAAACCAAGCCGGCCTCCTGTCTGCGGCACTGTCTGCGCTAATGATGGGACTTCCCATGCTAACGGCTTGGATTCGTTAGCAAACACTGCCCCCCTGTGGTACTTGTATGTTACTATCACAAGTTGTTGAGGACTGCTAAGGAACATCGTTATAAGAGTCCGGCCATTATTTACCTCCGCGGACAGCCAGACAGGCCATTATTAGAGGATTTACGGTAATTCAGATTTTTTGCTTCTAGTTTAAAAGAATCCTATGAAATGATTTTAATGTAATGAGAATATATGAAAGAAAAACACTCTCATTGGAATCTGCCTTTTTTGTACATCGAACACTGAATTTTATCTGGTGAAAATTTACCTGCAAAACATTCAACTGTAAATGTGTTGCAGTCGGGCAGCTTCTAGCCAATGAAATGAGCTCATTTGGTCACATGACACAGCAGTTGGGCGTAGCTTTGTTCCCAACTAAATGAAACTAAATGTTTAGTTTTTCCTCTTAAAATAGATATGATTACAAAACGTCAGGTAGCTGCTAATAGACGGCCATTAGAGTTTCTCATCTAATGGGACTGAGTGAAATAACTGCTGATAACACCTGTCCACCAAGGCGCGAGGTTTGATCCGGAAGAAGCGGCTGGCAGGAAACTTTTTTTCTCTGAATTCTGAATTGTTTAAAATGCGGCGTATAAAAAAAAAGAAGCAGATTCCAGTGACTGTTTTTCTTCCATAGAATTGATACAGATTTTTAATGAATTGCTTTCCGTATCCCTGGATATGAATTTGATCTGTTGTTGTTATAAAATGCGCTGAGATAAGATTTGTGCGTAACTGATATTATATGATCAAACTAAATTGGTTTGGTCAGTTCAGTTTAGTGAATCCAGTTCAATGATATGATACGATAGACGGGTAAACCCGTGGATCAATGCAGGCAGTTACCTGGCCCTTAATTAGAGGGTCCTATATACACCCGGGGATTTTACTCTCTACTGTGTGTTTCTGTAAATTGGGCATCAAAGGAATTTAACTGCAGAGGAAATGAAATAGAAAGGAGCAGATTGGTGGGGAGTCTTTAACATGGTATGAAGTGTGAGTGTCAGCGGCAGACGGCGAGCTCCCAACCTCTTTGTTATTATTGCCCTGTAGAAATTGATGATGTCCCTCTACTTCATGGCTGTTTTACTAATGTGGAATGGGAAATTATTTTGGGGCAATTGCTCTGGTCGTCTTGTAACGTCCACGGCTCTTAGGGCAGGATGAATTGAAACAGAGCTGGATGGCGAGAGAAAAAGGTATCTGGCTCTGCAGCTGCGCTCAACAAGTCTCTTCTTCTTTGATCAAAGCTTTAAAGGAGGATTAGCTGGGCTCTGAGTTCATGACTTTGTCTTATATTCTTTATGGCACAAAGCAGCTGGGAGCCATCCTGTTGTCCTGTCCTGCTTTATTTATATCAGATGTAAAGCCTAGATTAGAAACACCCCCCCCCCCCCCCCCCGCACACGTTATATCAGGAAACACAACAACTCTGGAACAAAAAAAAAAGGTGTCCTTGATTGAAAATCTTTTTTATCTGAAGTTTATTTCCCTCAGTTAAATGATTAACGGCTCAAATTGGGCTTACAGATGTGTACAGCTGTGGGAAAATCTGCAGGACTGCAGGAGTCAGAGGAACAGTCTGCGACGGAGGGCAATTAGTTGCTTTTGTAGGAACACCTGCAACGAAAAGTTGGTTTGAACCTGCTGTGTTTGGAGACCCCCCCCCCCACTGCACAGGCAAACTAAATCGCATTTGATCCGTTTGACTGTTTTCTAATGAGGAACTTGCAGCTTTTTGGACATTTTAGGCCACTTCATTTTCAAATGACTCATTAGATTAAATAAAATACAAGACATGTCCTAAAATAAAGCAGCTGGCATAATAAAAAAAATGTAAACACATATAAACACAAAACGTATTTTTAATTTTTTTGCTTTTGATTTATGCCATAAAACAATATTACGATCAATTCGGTTAAAGACATTTTGCTTTGCAAATTTTGAATGGCTGCTGTGTAAAGAGGCAGAATGGAGTTTGCTAATGATACTGCCACCTGTGGCGAAAACACAGAACTGCATCACTCTTTGCATCACTCTTCAGCTCGCTCTCGTAGCTCATAATACGTTTTTTTTATTCCACCTTACGTGGAGTTTCCATCGGTGTCAGAGTTGGATGCTGTTCGCCTCTGAGTATCCACAAAGTCCATCTTGAATATAACGGTTTGATTTTTCACTATCGTTGATGCCTTTAAGATGGACGCACGTAAAATCATATCTGTCGAACAATGTGGGAACTTCTGACCCGCAGTTATTTCAGGAAAACAGTTTGATAGACGCATCGGCACTGAGCTACTGAGGAGTCAATCTGCTCATGAGACTATATTTCAGTCATAAAGCATTAAATAAAAAGACAATTTTAAAGATATTTTTCATAAAAAAACTTTCCTAAACTCTCTTTAAGGGAGAGTGAAAGAGTTCCCCCCACCGGACTTTTTAGTTTCTATATAAAGCAAAAACATGGGTCCAATAAAACTTTGTGCCTAAATCACAATCCGAAGATTTTTTTTATCTCAAAAAGTTTGAATTCTTGTTCCTTTTTCCTCAGTTCAAAATGATGCACCTCATTATGTTGGTAAATCCCATGAAAGCTCTCCAGAATACAATTCATGTCCAACAAATAGTGAGAGAGTGGCAATCATTCATAAAGCAGACATGTTGATCTTAGTGCTGCAGTTATTTTTACAGTGTTGTCTTCTCCCAGCTGACTGAAGGGGGGGGGGGGTCCTTCATCTCTACCAGCTTCCGTTTCCTTTCTCCTCCAAGTCTCAGGGACAGGAGAAAAAAAAGGGTCATGTCGGTTAACGTTAACCAGCTACAGGAGGAAAGATAGAAAGTTAAAGCTAGAAATGCATATAATAGAGTGGTGGTGAACAGGGAAAAATGAGATGGAGAGAATAAGTGGGACAGGCGGATGGGAGAACAAGCCCTGGAGTGCTAGCAAGTCAAGGTCACACAGAGGATAGATAGCCTGTGTGGAGAAGGAATAGTGCTGAGATGGAGGGACAGTAGAGGAATAACAGAGCGGTGAGGGACAGCTGTCTGCTTTAGTCTGGGAGGACAGGGATTAGGAAGAAAACAGCAAAACCACAAGAAAGTTAATCTGACAGAGAAATGCATAAATTCAATGAAACGCTCAGAACATTTTTCCAGTTAATCATAGCGTCCACAAAGTTTTTGAAACAGAAACCGATTTAACCGCACTTCAAAATAGGAAACACAGGAAAACATGAAGCAAAGTTTTTAGGGATGCACGATATAATCGGCCCCCTATCGGTATCGGCCTTAAAACTGAATATCGGACATCGGCCACCCCACCGATATTTAACCCGATATTTGATCAGCTTCTGAGTTTCTAAAGTCTAAAAAAAATTATAAATACTACTTCTTCTTCTTCCTCAAAAACTTCTTTTTTACAGACTTAAAAACTTCTAAAGACGAGGGAAAAAATATTGTTCCATTAAAATATCCCAATATCTTCATATGCTGATATATTGCCATTTAAAAACACCATATCAATCTCTTTTACCAATGAAATATTGCTATATGTCATCGTTATGCTACGAAATCCCCCGAAAATTCACCAAATGTTGCCATATTTTTATATGTTGATATATTGACGCGGAATCGATCTATTTTACTAACAAAATCTCACAAGAATTTGCTAAATATCACGAGAGTTTGTAACAGAACAATGAAATTTCACGAGATTTTGTAACAGAACGATAAAATTTCACCAGATTCTGAAAGTAAAATAGATCGATTCCGCGTTTTTAAAAATCAATTTGATATCAGCATATGAAAATATATTTGAGTATATTATTTTTCAAAGTGTCAGAAATGGATAACAAAACTGCTATTTTCAATGACTACTTATTTTTGTCCAGCTTTAACATCGGTATCGATATCGGTTATCGGCTACATGAGTTTTAAAATATCGGCATATCGGCCAAAATCCCAATATCGTGCATTCCTAAAAGTTTTAATATTCACAAGGTCATGAAAGGCAACAAAAGACAGGCAGCAAAAACTGTCAGCCATCTACATTCAGAGCAATAAATAGTAAAAATGTGACCAAAAGGTGTTTATGAGAAGCCAGCGCTGTCTTGCTGCTGCACAGCGGGGCGTATCACAAGGCAGGAAAGAAATCTACCAAGCTCACCCTACTTTTATTTTTTTACATTTTCTCAGACGTTAATGTATTTCAATGATAATAGAAACTACTGCATATTTTTCATGATGCAAGCAGAGTATATATATATTTTAATAGTTAATCAATCAAAACGTGTAGCTTTTCTATTCTTTTGACAGTCTTTAATGATAAGTCTGGCCATCAAGGAATAATCAAGTGATCATTATTTAAACCTAAAACTAATACGTTATTTAATGAATTCAGTATTAATCAGTGAAAAAATAAAAGTAAAAAATTTAAAGAATAATTTTCATGGCGATCACTGAGTCTGGGAGCGGCCATTTTTGCCCAAATATAGTAGCCCCTCCCTCCTGCCATCTTCCAGCAGTGACGTCACGGTGCGGTAAGCCTAGCGCCATTCTCCCCGCTTTCCAAGCTAAATCAATGGGAACTACTAGACACATCTGCAATCAACAACAATTATTGAAGATTTCCAGAGGACTTCACCATTGAAATTCACCAGAGCTATAGTGAAACTGACAATGCCCACGTGCATGGCAGCTGGATGCTGGAATACATCGGGTAAAAGTGAAAAAAAGAGTTATTCCACCTTTCTGATTCCTGATCCTCCACGGACGGGTTGGTCGTTGGATCGCCAACTTGAAGAGGGAGGATTTGCCATCGAACTTCTGGCCAGAGAAAAAACCCGTAATATGTAGCCAACATTTGGAAGAAGAATGTTTTCAAGATGACTTGGATAATAGCGCGTTGTGACAAACACCAGATACAGCACTGGGACTTGATCAACAGCCGATACCGCACCGTGACAATGTCACTAACCAGTAGGTGGCAGTAGTGTTCTTTGACAAACATGGATGCCTCCAGTAAAGCACATTCACATGAAAATTACTCTGAATTAAAAACACTGATCATTTATTGAACAGGATGGAATCATTTCAGATTTAAACACTGAAAAAAATCTAGAAATAAGTAAACTTTTCTTAAATGAAGTGTATTTACCCTTAATTTGAGTGGGTAAATAGTTTGCCAATAGAATGGATATTTTTATTCTTAAAAAAAGATAATAAGATAATATACACTAGAAATAAGATAATGCAATTGTGTTTTCTTATTTTAAGTGTAAATTGTCCTATTGTCAAAATGTCTCTTTTATCTCCTCAATCCAAGAACAAATGCGAAAAAATGACTTATCTAGATTTAGATTTTTCCAGTGAAGTACTTTCAGAAGTTTGAATTCTGAATATGACTTTTCCTTTAATGCAGCAATCCTTGTAGGATATTTCTACTAGATTTGCACATCTACAGACTTAATGCTCCCCATTCTATGCACCTTCACTCCTCTTCAATCAGACTGCATTTAAAGCATCTTTAAAGAACCGTTTAGCAGTGGATCAGCCTTTCCCTCTACCTGTTTCAGCCTCTGTGCAGTCTTTGTCCTGCTGGACGGTGAACCTCCCCTCTGGATGTTGTGCAGTATTGATTTTCCTCCACATATCCTTTGGCATGTAAACCAAACCCAGTGCACCCCTCTGGTAGGCCTGCATGTGTCCCATAGACCCTCCATCAGCAGCTGATGGATGGTTCAGAGCTCCATAACCCTGCATTGAGCCTCTCCCCTCTGTTCTGATGTGTCTGCTTTGCTCCTCGGTCTTCATGATGTTATTTGTTCACTAATGATCCTTAGCATTATATCATTATACTGAGATTAAACCTCACATAGACTTTAATTACTAATTAAACTAATCAAAGGGGGCTAAAATGGGTGCATATTCTAATTTTCAGTTTCTTCCCACAGTTATGCATACCTTGTTTTGAAACACCTACAGTGTTTTTCCATTATCCTCTCTATTCGTCCCGCCGCCTTCAGTGACCTCCACCGTCTCACTGCAGGTGTGGCTGTCAGTAGTGGACCCGTTAACGTGTTGTGAAAACGAATGGCTGTAGCTGCATGTCCGACTCTTTGTTACCCTAGAACAGTGGTTCTCAAACTTTTTCTGTCATTCCCCACTTTGGACAAGGGGGAATTTTCAAGCCCCGCCTGTCCCCATCGCCCCAACACAATGCTAATGAAATATGCAACAATCTTAAAATGTTCCAATTTTACTGAAGTAACAAGTAGTATCTAAATACAAACTATCTACATCAAATAACAGCAAGCTAAAAAATAAAGAAAACAAAAATGCAGCTGTGTCAAAATTTGTATCAAGCTCAAAGATAGAAAAAATTAAAGTGCCACTCTGCAATCTGTTAATAAAAGAAAAGAAGTGAAATCCATCTGGCAAGACAGTTCTATTTATCCCTGCATTAGTGGCTGCAATGAGCCTGTTTTGCATTGCACAGTTTCTCAAAACGGGGCTGCAGGCTTGATACTGCCACTCTCAAGTCATGCTCAATGTTCAGCTGAGATCTGTATTTTGTTTTCATTGAAGCAACAGCTGAAAAGCCCATCTCACAGAGATATGATGTGGCAAAGGGAAGAAGAATGCACACAGCTCTCTGCCCGATGAGTGGATACTCGCTCTCCACTCCTAACCAGAATTCACTAAGAGTCTGAGCATTAAACCTGAGCTTCAGGGTGGAGTCAGACGTCATTTCAATAAACTGGTCCTCCTCAGCAGACCTAAAATCAGCAGGTGCTGCAGACAGAATAGGAAAAAATAGACTTACTTTATTTTTCATTGCATAATAAACTAATAAAATATTTCAAATTCAGTTATTTATGATCAACCTGCGCCGTCAATCCCGGCGCATGTGCGCTTTATTTGCAGTCTGGACGCTAAAGTTAAACGTGCTGTGTCTCTGACTGCAGCGCTGAGAGGGACTCCTGCAATAGCGGGGGAGAACGGGGTTGGGACGGGGGAGGCGCCCCACGGCAGCACCTGCCGCTGGAGGACAAGAAAAGGAACGATACGTGCTTTCACGTAAGAGTCTCCAAAAGTCGCTAGATTTGTCGCTAGTCGCTTTTTTGAAAAAGAGTCGCTGGAGGGGTCTGAAATATAGCGACAAAGTCGCTGAGTTGGCAACACTGGGGTGCGAAAGTTTATTCCGTTACAAATAATATGCCGACGTCACGTCAATCATTATTTTGGCACTTCAGTTCCAGGTGAAATGTTTCTCATATCTAATGTTCTTTTAATTAGACTGCATGTAGGCTAGTAATGATTACTTTGTGGGTTTGATTGGTCTAAAAAGCGGCAACATACAGCTATAAGGACAGTTTGCTCTCACACGTTCTACATTTATAGTCACACACACACACACACACACACACACCGGAACTTGGCGCGCCCCACCTGTCACGTCTCATTTCCCCACCAGTGGGTCGCGCCACACACTTTGAGAACCGCGGCCCTAGAAGGTGAAAGAAGAAGGCACTTTTAATCCCAGCCTGAAAACTTGCTAGTCTTTCTTTCCATGCAGAAGGCAGACAGAGGAGCGGGGAGTAATTGGTTCCCTGGTGCTTCTCCACTTATAAGTCTTTTCTATTTTTACTCTTGCATGATGCTTCTTAGAAATGCAGTCTTTGCCTTCTCTTAAAACATATCAGCCCTGTTTATAATTCACACCCAAGAGATCATGCTTGTGAGCAGTTGCCATAGTGCTTTGGAGCACCAATGAGGTAATGCAAAACATCAGGTTTCTCTGGGTGACATTTCTCTCCAGAGCATTAAGTGTGGAACCAGGAAAGCGTGTGATCCATCTGTTAGCAGGAGGCCAAGAAGTCACCCTATGCACGACCTCTAGAGATTGCATCCAGCTCTAGCTGCTTTTAATTTAAAGGGGCTTAACCTCTCATTCTGCGTAAATTATATGCATTTTACTTTATACCAATCTGGCATTCTATTCACTATTAATCCCTAAACTAGACCTCTAGTGGTCAAACCGTTATATCTGGTTTATGATTACCAGGAAAATTCTTTGCAAAGGATCTGACTGGATGAACTGGTGAACTGTAAAGTTCCTTCAGACGACATGATGTGAATTAGCTCTATAGAAATAAACTGAATTGAATTGAATCCTGCTGACACACATCATTGGAATATAGTGGCAGCTTTAAAGATAATTTTTAATTCATCATATCTTATATTCTCTTTTCCTGTCAAAGATGTTGGAATTTCAGGACTCAGGACCGAAGTCCATCCCTGCTGCTGTTTTTCTACTACATGTTGCATGGACAGTAAAGACGGCCCAATAAAACATGTAGTTCTTTCTAAAACAATGTCAACATATTAATGTTTAATCCTCTTTTCATCTGTGTAGAAGGAAGGAATTAGTTTACAGACATAAACTAAAAATTAACACCAACATAAAAGTCTAATCTAAGAAAAAATTTGCTCCTTTTTTATATGATATATGGCAGATTCTGCTCGTTTAAAGAAAGTTCACTCTACTTCTCACCTGAAGGTGGGAGAGGTTTGCTGGGTGTGTTCTATGTTCTATGTTCTATGTTCACCTCTTTTCAAGTCATAATCAAGTCAATGAGATCGAGTTCGGCTATTGACTCCATTTCAGGATTTCTTAGTTCCTAAGCTTTTATCCAGGAATATTCCATGGGGTGTCCTCCTTGGTGTTTCACATCTTTAGGCCTTGCCCGGCTGTAGGGGGCTCAGGGGGGATTCTCCCCTGGAAAATGTTAAAATCTAGACTTTGAAACGCTATTTGCTGCACTTTGAGGTGGAATGCAGCTAACCTTTAGTCCTGATTATGGGAAGTATGTGTGGTTGAATAGAGGAAAGAAATTTCATAAGGAAGACATGAGATCATGCTACGTTCACACCGTACGCACTTTGGGCAGCAAATAAGTGCCTCCTGCTTCATGTCCGATGCTTGTCCACATTAAGGTCGGACGCGCCTCAGGGCGTCTTTGATGCTCCTCGCCAGTGTTGTGCCTGAACGCGTTCATTGAACGAAAGTTCATGAACTCGTTCATATTTTGGGCGAACGTGAACTGAACGTACTGCATTACTCCCTGATGAACGTTATTGTGAACTCGTTCATTCTGGTGTCTGTGAACGGCATGCTCTCTCAGTTCAGCTCCGTTCAATAGGTTGCCAGATTTCTATAAAGCCCTCCAGGCGAAACCCCGGCTAAATCACACCGTAAACAAGCCTTAATATGTAGCGGGAAAAACACCCAATCTGGCAACAGCAGCTACCAGCGTCGTAGCCTACAGCCGCGTGCGTCATCAAAACAAAATGCAGCATGGAAGCCACAGCAGCATGGAGGCGACCGTGGAGGCGACAAAGCAGCAGTATGATCACTTAAAACAGTTTATGACCAGGTGGTCGGTGAGGACGATGGCAACAATCTTACATTTCTCTGCAGACTTTGTCCGCCGGCTTTCAGTAAAAAAATCCACACTTAAACCTGCCGGGTATAATTTTCCAGGATTCCTTTTTAGTATGTATTGAAATGGAATTTCAAATGGAAAAAAATATTAAAATAAAAAATAAACATTTGCTCCTTAAAGACTACTTTCCTGTTTTTCTTTTAATAATTTCTCATAAAAAAGACCATTCAAGCAGCACATTTTTCCTGATGTTTCTGAGAATATACTGTAGGGGTGAAAGCTGCAGCTGCTACTAGTGTGAAGTGAATGGACAGCAACAAAGCATTAAAGCAACAATGGGGAAATGCTGTCCCCTCAATGCTAATGTAAACCCTGGTTGGATAAGGATTCAAAACTGGATATGAAGATGAAATCTGACGCACAGTTTCAGAGTTATAACTGATAAAATAATTGCTGTCTGTGGTTCTACAGTAGGCTATGGTGTAATTGAGCAATATATGAAAAAAGAACTATGAACTAGTTCATTTTTTGGTTTTGAATTATGAACTATGAACTGAACTAGTTCATTTTAAAATGTGTGAACTGAACTTTGAACTAGTTCACGTAGAAAGAGAACTTTCCCAACACTGCTCCTGGTTGCGCAGTCACTGGGCATCCCCAGCAGCAGCTGCCTCAGGCCCGGTCGCCTCTCACTGATGCATCTCTAAAGTTAGACTTGGTGCTTTTATCTAACAAAGTGATGCATTATGAGAAATACTGAGGAAAAACCTCAGTCCAGGTTCATTTCAGCCTTTCTTTCACCGGAAAGCTGCTAGAATCACAGCGTTTCTGCTGCAGCTTCCACACAAACACCTCTTTTTAGTGTTGCCCTAAAGTCTGTCTAACATTTTTCAGTACGCCATGATTGCTCCTGGTTCTGAAGTTACGTTATGATGAAAGAATTAGGATCAAAAACTTAAAGCCCAGCTTATTCCAGGTGTAGCTTTTATTCTGCTTATTACAGTTGAGGTCTGTGACTCTCAGTTGTCTTGATTATAGACTAGAGAAGACATGCAAACCTTCATTTACTCACAACCTGCCCTAAACGCATTTAGCGCCGTTACCACTTCATGCTCCTCTGCTGTTATTTACTCTGAAAAATAAAGACTACTGGTGATATCATCAGAAAAGAAGCATCTAAAGTGACTGCAGGTTTGCACTGTGGCAGCAGTAGATATGAAAAAGTAATCAGCTCAAACAGCATCATTTCTATGGAGAAAAATGAGGGAAAAGCAAAGGAAGAGTTGGGATAACATCCGCCATGTTTTTATCTGAGCGGGTATAAGGACAGTGTCCTTTGGATGGCACCGTCTGCCAGGAAAAAAACCCCGTCATCAATACGTACAAACCAGATTCTAATTAAAGGGCTGCATAAACTGTCTGCATTGAGTGGGAAAATCACAGCACCGTATTATAGCACTTTTGTAAAATCTCCCTCAGAGATTTGCATTTTAATTTCAGGAATGTTGCCATAAAACTTCATTTGGAATCAGAGTGGATGAGAACTCCGCCTCTCAGTGAAACGGATCATTTGGATCGCCAAAAACATTTTTCTATGAACTCTGAGCAGCTCTTTCTTTCATTCTAATTCTAATATTTTAAAGTCAAATTGATCAAATCTGTTTACTAATTTTATTTAACCTACATAATCTAAAGTCAGCCACTGGTTTTTCAGGGAAACGGTTTGAGGAATATTTATTTTAGGAGCCAAAATTCAGTTTAAGTTAATATAAAAGAAATCATTAATGAGTTAAATTAAATATCAGAAAGTAAAATGTTCTCATATGTAAAGATATTCTATATTTCTAATTGTGCTGAGCTTCTTTTGCACAGTTTGTTTCTGGATGTTTAGAGGCGGGGCCTCTGCGTCAGTCTTAGTCAGGTTATTGGAGTGGAGCTTCTCTTACCTCATTTACATTTCTCCTAATCTTCATTTATTTTATTTTTTATAGAAATGTAATATTCTATATTGTTTATTTTTTAAGTAAATGGTTGAACCTAATGGATCCTGTTTGTTTTTTCACCTGGATTATAGAAGGGAAAAGAGCGTCAAGCTTATAGCTTTATTACTTAGGAATCTACATTTATGTTAAATAGAAACTAAATAAGTATTATTAAAAAAATAAAAAACACATTTTAATATAGTATCTGCTTATTTCCTCTCATATGCTGGACCACCGTGTCTGTTCCAGTGGACCTGTTTTAGATTTTGGACCTAAAAATGAGACTCTGCTCTGTTTCCACTCCTGATTAGTTCCAGGAAATTAACACAGTCAGTCACAGTCGTTTGGACTTTGGCTCAAAGTGCTGGTTTGGCCACCAACTACATCCCAAATGACCGTTCAGTCAAACTGGCATCGCAAAGGTAGACAGTGTTACACTTTTAAAATGATCAAAAATGATGGAAATCATTAAAAAAATTGATGAGATAAAAACTGAAAAGGGAATCTGTGAGGAGATGATTGTAGGCTGAGCTGTAAAGTAACAAAGTATAATTCATTTGTTTCCTAAATGCAGTAGAAATATTGACTATCTACTTTTCTGCAGCAATTCTTTTTTAGAAAACTTTTTAGTTCTACTCCTTTCATGTTTAATTCCATTCTATTCAGTTTATTTCTATAGCTCCAATTCACATCATGTCATCTCAGGTCACTTTATAGATCCAGATCAACCAGATCAAACAGTCAGATTGATTCAAAGTTTTCTATCTAAGGAAAACCAGCTGATTGCATCGACTCATTGACTCTTCAGCAATCCCTCACACTAAGCATGCTTGTAGCGACAGTGGAGAGGAAAAACTCCCTTTGAACAGGAAGAAACCTCCAGCAGAACCAGGCTCAGTGTGAGCGGCCATCTGCTGAGGCCCACTGGGGTTCAAGGAGACAGAAGCAAACAGCCGAGTCTATTTAAAAATAGACCCGTTAGGTTTGTTTCATTTAAGCTCATTTTCTTTATGGCCTGTTGGCATTAAAAAATAAATAAATAAAGTAATTCGTTTCATTGCAGTTGGTTAGTTCTGACCAGATTCTGTTTCTCCATCCACCTTGAAGCACTGTGTTGATCGGTCTCCAGTGTTCAGACATTTTGAACACCCCACTGGTCACATGACATGTGTTGCCTGCTTAAAATCCTCCACTATTATCACTATTATTCCCAAGAAGCCAAGGTTTCCAGGACTCAGTGACTTTAGACCCGTCGCTCTGACCTCCGTGGTTATTAAGTACTTTCAGCGCCTTGTGCTTTCACACCTAAAAGAGATCACTGACCCCCTCCTGACAGAGATCACTGACCCTCTCCTGACAGAGATCGCTGACCCCCTCCTGGACCCCCTACAGTTTGCCTACAGGCCAACAGGTCCGCAGGCGACGCCATCAACTCGGCCCTTCTCTCCATCCTCCAGCACCTGGACTCTGCAGGTTCCTACTACAGGATCCTGTTTGTGGATTTCAGCTCTGCCTCCAATCATCCCAGCTCTGCTTCAGGAGAAGCTCCCCCAGCTGAGTGTTCCTGACTCCACCTGCAGGTGGATCACAGACTTCCTGTCTGACAGGAAGCAGCAGGTGAAGCTGAGAAAACCTGTCTCTGACTCACAGCTCATCAGCACTGGTCCCCCCCCCCAGCTGCATCTCCAGTCATCCGGTCTGTCAAGCGACAGCCACTTTCATCAGAATCTCATCTCTAATGGCGACGAGGCCGCCTACAGGTGGGAGGTTGACCATCTGATGAACTGGTGCATGGAGAACAACCTGAAGCTCAACGCTCTAAAACCAGTGGAGATGGTCATTCCAAAAAAGTTTAAAAACTATCCTCTGGACTTTGTTTTCAAGTTTGAAGACGTTTCTCTTCCCATCCAGGAAGCTTTTTAATGTCAGAAATAGAGTTGAGTTCCAGGCTTTATAGAGCTGCCCATCAAAGCCTTGTTTTGGTTTAGCCTCTCAAAACCCACCGGGTCACCGGCGACCCGCTTTAAAGCGTTTACAAATAGTAACTCAGAATGCATGAAAATTCCAGCGGTAAAATGTTTACCAGTATAGAAATGTTAGACATCGCTGGAAAGCTTAGATTCTCCACAATTCAACCAACAGTTCATTTTATGGACACAGCGAGCACCAAAGCACAATTAACACAGATATAACAGCATGTCAAAATGTACCATGACAAGGCAGCCACAGCTAGCTAGCATGTCTTTATAACTGCTGTTCAAAAAATACCTATTATTTTCGAGAATAAAAAAAACAACTTTGAATCATGTTTGAACTGATGCAGCTTGGTTGTTCTACTAGCCCAATTTTCATGTATATATTCAGAAACTAGAAGCTTTCAAATAATGTATCACACATGTAATCTGGGCTTACAGTTCCTCAGTTATTTGCTTTTCCATTTGGGTACGCAGAATAGGTGAGAATTTCCCGAAATGAGGAGGATATTAAGAGGTTAGAAATGGAGTGGAATGGGGTCGTTTCCAAGGGATGGACCCGTTGGTCTGTTTTAATTAGCAAGTTTTCAACCAGGCTTTGTTGGGGTACTAGATAAAACCTGGAACTCAACGTTATTTCTGACATTTTGAATAGAAAAAGATTCCTGGATGGAAGAGAAACGTCTTCAAACCTGGAAACAAAGTCTAGTGGATTTTTTAAAAACTTTTTGGGAATGACTCTGACCTGGATGACTGAGAATCTTCAGCAGCTCAGTGGAGATGGTTGTGGACTTCAGGAAGAACTCAGCTCCAGCTCCCCCCTTCACCCTCTGGTAGGCTTGTGCCACCACCAAGGACAAGGGCGGACTGCAGCGCATCATCTGGTCGGCAGAGAAGGTGATCGGCTGCAATCTTCCATCTCTCCAGGATGTGTACGCCTCCAGGACTCTGAGGCCTGCAGGGAAGATTGTGGCTGGTCCCTCCCCCCCCAGCCACAAACTATTCCAGCCCCTTCCCTCTGGCTGGAGGCTGCGCTCCATCAGGACCAGAACCTCCACTTCTTCCCGTCCGCTACCAGCCTGATCAACAAGGCCCAGAGACCCCTGTCACCCTGCCTCTCTCCCTCACCCGTTCAGGACCTAGAAGCTACACTAAGCATCTCCATACCTCCTGCGTTACATGAACGCATAGCTGTGTACTATATATTATATATAGTATATTGTATGTTTATATAATATATAGCTATATATCCTGTATCCTTTATAAATATATAATTTGGCTGCATCATCAACACCAAGTCAAATTACTTATGAGTGCAAACCTACTTGGCAATTAACTGGATTCTGATTCTGAATTTCTTTATGGTTGGACTCGGTGCTGCCCCAACTTGTTGCTCACCACAAACCAAAATAAATAGTTTTTCAAGATGATGCAAAGTTAAATGTGACGCTGTTACCATTAGTTATAAAACTAAGAAAATAAAGTCTAAGGAAGTTATCATCCTGAATTATAGAAAAATGTTCCTTTAATAGAGCAGAGCAGTAAAGATTCTAACCCTAACATTTTTTCCTGCATTACTTTTTATTTTATACTTTAAGTAGTTTTAAAAACTTTTACACTTTTACTGGAGTAAAAAGGTAAAGTTGATCCTCTAACTTCTAGGATTTATACTGGAGGAGTAAACATTAATAGTTTGGTCTCCTCTGATTGGAGGAAAAATACCAGTCAGGATAACTGGTGTTAAAGCATGTCTGTGTCTGTGTGGGCGAACCGTTTGAACCTGGAAAATTAATCTAATCCAATTTTATTTGTTAAGCATTTAAAAACAACTGCAGCTGACCAAAGTGCTGCACAGAAGAGCATAAACAAAACATAAAACAGTACAGCTTAAAAAAACAGCTAAAACATGGAATAAAAATAACCGAATTGACCAAAATACATTTGAAATCACCTTTAGAGTTGAATTATTTTATGTCATTGTCAGCTTTATTTCTATAGCTCATTTAAAAACAGCTGTGTCTTCACAAAGTGCTATTATAAAGTGCAACCAATGAGTAAAAAGATAATTACAAGTTGCACAAACATAAAAAATATATTAATTATAATAATAATAATAATATAAATAATAGAAAACGAATGAGCTTCTGTTGAAGGTCAGAAGGTGAGTTTTCTGTGACTTAAAATATAAAGTATAATTTCTTATAATTCATGTAGATAATCTAGTAACTCCTTTATTTTCTATTAGATTTACAATGATTTTCCTCCGCTTTAAATCCCTTAGAAAAAAGCTGAAAAAGAAAGAGTGTAAAAACTGTAATTTATTGGTCAGATGGAAGAAAAGTGGAAATCGGTTTCAGTCAAGAAAAGAACGATCGGCGCATCTCGTCTAATTAATAAAAACAGAAATGAAATTGAAGTCTGGAGGGTCTGAACAGCTCGCTGCAAAATAGAAGTATTGACCCAAAACAGACGAGTATGGAAAGACTTCAGGCGCTCAGATATGCGCTTCAGAAAGTCGCATTTCTAATGTTGAAGCTACGATCTTAACATGTTGGCTTTAGGACACCATGTTCCATGACTAAGAGTGGATGCTGGCTGTTAGAGCATTTATTTCTGTGTTTGTGCGTGTAGCAGCAGTCTCTTGGTATTTAGCACTAAAGAAGCAAACTAGTGGTGCTCTGTGTGAGGCGCCGTGTATTTGGCAAGGTGCTCAGACTGACAGATTGGGCTATATGGGTGCCATCTCTGCACTTGGCTGAGGGAGATTTTCTCTGTCCTTCATTTCTTTATATCCCTCCTCAGTGGTGCTCAGCCAGGGAATGGACAGCTTTTTCTTTTACTTTCTTTTGGCTTAATCACATGTATAAACTTAGTCACAACAGATAGAGGGGGAGGAACTTAAAGCCAGCGAAACGGAGGGCTTCGGAGGGTGAAGAACAAAAGGTTAATTTTGATGTCCGACCGTAAAAGCCACGAGTGGTGATGCAAGTCGCATAAATTGGGAAAAAATGCACATGCTAAAAGCTACAGAAGCTATTTGAATGAACCCCCAATCGTATAAAATGACCAGAACAGCCATCCACTCCCTGCAGTGGTGTTTAAACTGGAGCATAATTAATAAGTGGACACCCGTCCTGCAGTGTCATCCCTGTGGTTCAGCCAATGGCGTCGCTTGTGACTGCGTGAGGTTAAAGTGTCAGAGATGGCAGCTAGCGCAGTGCATGCTTTACTCTCCTCCATTAGCAGCTTGTGGATGCGCATCACGACTGAGTGGAAATGATTGTGTGGATGATGAGGCAGTGCCGTATTGTTCTGCAGCACCGAGGCCTGTCGTGAATAGGAGTCACTGGAGTCATGTTTGTTCCTGTGAGGCTTGTTTTCCTGGATGATATCAGCTAGAATCACCTAAACTGGCTCACAACTCAATTAGCAAACTTAACTACAAAAAGCTTTTGTTCGCTTAGAGACCGTTTCTAAAAATGCAGCTAGTGCTCCCCTTTTCTCCAAATTACAGCTGTTGCATATTATGAAATTAATATTTATTAAACATGCACCTTTGTTTTTATGATAAAAAAGGTCAGTCTCTCCTGATAGTTTCAAGAATTATTTTTGTTAAGAAATACTAAGTGCATTCTTATAATACTAGACAAGCCTTTTCTTTTCATTTACCATAAAGTACTAAAACTCAAGTGCAATATTCTAAAAGTTGTCTAAGTCTAAAGATGTAAAGTAAAAGGATTTAAAGTGTTATATGAACATTGGAGTGTTTATTTTAACCATCTCCCTTTTAATGCAAATGATTCTTCTAAATAAAATCTCATGCAGCTGACTGCCTTCAAAAGTGACGTAAGAAATGAGCAAAGCTGCGACTAAATAAGACTGAGCTCCAGTTCTGTAAAGATCTCAGTGGTTTGATGGAGATTATTAGTGAACAAACAGCAGACAGGTCAGCGATGAACTAGTGGGAGTCGTTTAAAGGCAGGTTAGCGCTTTAGAACATCTCACTGAACATCTGAAAATGGAAATAGTCCCAACTGACGTGATTATTCACCTAATAAGCCTAAATAATTCATACTAAATAAGTTTGTGTCTGACTGAGAATGAGACAAGATGTATATTAGCATTCTATAGTGATTTAAGGGTTGAAATAAATACTTTTAGTACCATGAGTACGTTATCTATGGCGACCCGGATGAATATCTGCTTGCACATGACTAAATCAGCCAATGGTACGGATCGTTCTTCCGGAACGGATCGTTCTTCCGGAACGGATCGTTCTTCCGGAACGGATCGTGCTTCCGATAAGGATCGTTCTTCCGGAACGGATCGTTCTTCCGGAACGGATCGTTCTTCCGGAACGGATCGTTCTTCCGGAACGGATCGTGCTTCCGATAAGGATCGTTCTTCCGGTACGGATCGTTCTTCCGGAACGGATCGTTCTTCCAGAACGGATCGTGCTTCTGATAAGGATCGTTCTTCCGGTACGGATCATTCTTCCGGTACGGATCGGGTTTGAACAGCCCCACTATGTGATGGTCCTAGTTAAAATGAGGCTCATTTGTGGAAGGAGTGAAGACTGTTCCTCTGTGAGGTATTTCATATATACAGGATATAAATCAGCTGACTTTTAAAGCTATAGAGGGCGATCTTTTATTTCAGGGTGGATCATCTCAATCAGTGGTCCTCCTAACTGTCAATCATTCTGCTGATATGTTTAGGTAAGGCCGTCCTACGTTCTCGTCCCCGTTAGCTATCTTTTTCTGCCCACTTTCAGGCGTATATCTGTGGTGAACTACGGTGTCAGACAGTCATTGTAGCTCACCTTTCTCACTGCGGTTCTTTGAAAATGGCCGAAGGTCTGAAGAGAAAAATGTGTCTATGAAGTGTTTAAGAAGAAAAGAAAGGCCTCAGAAGAGGCAGATATATCCCAGAATGCTTTGCGTGGAGAGCTCTCCTCCCAAAGCGTTATGGGATTGAAAGGGGCCAGTTGAGGTGGCTCGGCCATCTGGTTAGGATGCCTCCTGGACGCCTCCCTGGTGAGGTGATCCAGGCACGTCCCACTGGGAGGAGGCCCAGGGGGAGACCAAGGACACGCTGGAGGGACTATGTTTCTCTGCTGGCCTGGGAGCGCCTTGGGATTCCCCCGGAGGAGCTGGACCAAGTGGCTGGGGAGAGGGACGTCTGGGCCTCCCTACTGAAGCTGCTGCCCCCCCCGACCCGACCCGACCCGACCCCGGATAAGAGGAAGAAGATGGATGGGATTTAGGGGTTAGGGTGGATGTTCAGACAGAATAAGCCAGAGATGGAGGATCTGGAGTCAATAAATCATTTCTATGTCATGTTTTTGTTCTACCCACCCACTGAACCCGGTGAGTTCAATCTACATAGATAAACCAGATCGAATCACCTGGTTCAGTCGCTGGGTAGAACGAAAACAGGACTTAGAAATGACTTGTTGACTCCAGATCCCCCATCTCTGGACTAAGCTTGTATGAGCGATGAGAACAGCAACCTTTAAACACAGCGTTCACCAGCAGAAATGCTCGCTTTTTTTTTAAGTGGAGGGGCGGGTCTTTTAAAAAATTCGAGAAAATCCGCCGCAATACCTTTAAACTTTACTCATTTCAAACGTAGCTAATTTAGACAGATTTTCAGTGAGTAAATGTGTGAGAACATATTAGAATAAATTGCTCTATCTTTTAAAGTGCTACAGAACCTGCAATCTTTGAGCTGCTATCAGGAAAGCAGACATTCAATGTATTTAGGTTTTATAGAAATGACTGTCATATTCCACAGTTACTCTAAATTATTTGCTAACATTATGTAGAAAGATGTTGACATTTTCCTGGGGTTTCCACACTCACTTGAAACCTTCACTTTACTTCCATTACAACTGGTACGGCTGTCATCTGTCTTTGTGAAAGATAGCCGCCGAGTCTTTCTTCCACTCTGTAATGACTCCGGCTTATTGCAAGTTTTCTGCGGGTAATGTGCTTCTGTCAGAGAAAACAAGGCAGCGTCTCTTAATGAATTGCTCAGAGAATCTGCTGCTGATGGATCAGAGGTCCCCATTCTAACAATTTTGAGTTCCCGCTGAGAATATGATGGAAGGAGTGCAGAGAAATGACTGAGGAGAGGAAGGAGCTGGCAGCAGACAGTAATGAACTCAGGGAGGGGGAGAGAAAACCTGAAGCAAAGGGAAAAAAAGCACAATGATATATCTTTTAACCCGTAGAGTTACGTTTGATGGCAGTGACGGTTGAAAGGGACACATGGCTGTATATTTGGTTTGAATGAGTAACAGAAACCCGATTCAGACTAAAGGGAGAATTTTGTCTGTTTTTGTCTCTTTCCTTTTCCAATATTTTCTCCACTACCTGCTTTCTGTGGCTTTATCTCACCACCTCCACCGGTCGTGGAGCTGGGTGGGCTCACAGGCTTATCCTTCTCCGTTTGCCTTGGCAGCAGCCTGAATTTGTGCAGCTGGGGGAGCACAATGAATTGGACTCAAGCGAGCCCGGCTTTAGACTCAGTGGAGCCGAGACACACCAGATTGGGCTGACTCGTCCAAGCGGTACTGTTCTGATTGGCCCGGCCCACGAAGGAGAAATGTGTCTTTTATATGACATGCAGCCTTATACTATCACCGTTTACATCTGTGCATCATGTTCCATTTAAGCAGCAATGATTGATTAGCGCCAATCGCCCTGAAACCTTCTCAATGATTCTGGCTCTCAGAGCTTTGGAGGAGGGACTGATTCTCATAATGACTCGTAAAAAGCATCGAGTTATACACTCAGAAAGCCTTGACGTTGGGTGGTATTTCAATATTTGGCTGCTCGCTCTCAAAGTCTATTTTCCCTCCTAGTTGACACATGTTCAAATATCTTACAGACGTGCATTTGCACAAGCAAACAGTGAAATCTTGACTTTCTAGTCCCATGGTGTGTTTTCCGTGTATTCACCGGATTGCACGCCGAAAACCTTTCGCTCATCTCACAATAAAACAAAGGCAAGGGTCAATTAAAAGGTTTTCAAAAAACATTGAAAATCTGGTTGGCTCATCTCCACCAAACTGAACAAGAACAAAACACCTGAGTGCTTGAAACCGTTAGATCATATATATCATCATACTTTCCAGTTGCTTATATTGTGATTCCTGCCTTGGGTGCTATTTCTTAGTCAGTTAATATTATTGTCAGGCTGTTAAGCTTCAGACTTCCTCCCTTTGTGTTGGATTGCAGTTTTCTTTCATCCTTTTAGTGTCGGACTCAGATATCCCTATGAAGCCGAATGAATGAAATAAGCTGTAGTTTAATGTAATGTGTATCAGTTATTGGCGAACTATCAGGGTTCTCCACAGGAAACTATTTAGCAAATGATTGTTTAGAAAAAAGAAAAATCATCCAGTTTGGCTTGGAAAACCTTAAAACTGGACAATCCACCTCTGCCTTCAGAACTTGCTCTGTCTGCCGCATAACCTGCTTACAACACGAAGGGTCAGTCTATATGAATGGCAGTCTGGCCAGCAGGAGGAATGAGCTGCCAGTATGGATCCTTAGGCAAGACGCGTTACGCTAATGCCTGAAGGGTCTTAAGTTCATTTCGTTGCTCTTTACTGGTGACTGTGGAATGACAATAAAAGCTGGAAAAAAGTAATTTGTTCTTAAATTTCATCATATAAATCATTGGTTCCCAAAGATCATAGCGCTCTGCATCAGCAGCGCTGCGTCTGACTCCCTGCCAGCTCCCAGATCAGCTTCTCTCATTGGTTGATGAGGCGCGTCCAGCAGCTAAAGTTACATTTTCCATAGCATTTTTTATTATCATTGTTGATAGCAATATTGAATTCTGTTACACATTAAAAATAACAATTGTAACCTGGCCCAAAAAACCCTGTAATGCTTCTTTCAAAACGCAAGCAGCAGGTTTACATCCAAAGTCAATGGTTGATGCGCATCAAGGCGCAGCAAAACGTCCTGCAGCGTCTAGAGCAGCAGGAGCAGCGCCTCATGGGCTTCTGAGGCATGCAACGCGCTTCACAAGCTGTTGGAGTTGGACAAATGTAACTTTAGCTGCTGGACGCGCCTCATCAACCAATGAGAGGAGCTGATCTGGGAGCTGGCAGGGAGTCAGACGCAGCACTGCTGATGCAGAGCGCTATGATCACTCCTCTGAAACAGTTTATTAACGCCTAAATTAACTTCAAATGTAGAAACCTGCCGGCAGAATATGTTGGCTTTTATTATCCTGCTGCCTGCAGTTTGTAGCGCAGACCTGAAAAACGCTAACATCTACTTCCAGCCGCCACCAACAGGAGGGGAAAACCCTGGAGAGGCGAGCGGGCCTGAGGCAGCTGCTGCTGGGGATTCCCAGTGACAGCGCAGCGCCGGTATGTGGGGGTCTGAGCGGCTCCCACAGAGAAATAATCTTTGAAGGCAGGATGGCAATCTGGATGAACTGACTGCACAGACCATGTTTTCAGGAGGACTTTCTCACTTCAACATAGATTCTAACTACTTTCTACCCGCTGATCACAGCTAATATAGCCGCCATTGTTCCAGGCAGAGAAAGGATAGAGTAGCTCCGCTCACCGCGCATCAGACCCACTTTTCCACCGCGCAGCTAGCAGCCGCGCGTCAGAAATAAACTGGTAGAAACATCTGAAATTAAGCAGCACATGTGTTTTTGCTGCTCCTGCTGCTGCGGTCTGAACGTTGCTTTATAAACAGTAATGTTCATTCTATTCCTCTAAATGTGAGAATCAATCCTGATAAACTCTGTTTCTCATCATGCTTCTAGGTCTGGATGTCATCACCTTTCCCTCCATGTAAAGCGTTGGCCTATCGCTCCTTTGTCTGCTTTCTAGCGGTTTAAAAATGATCGTGGCTCCATGGGCCCATCCGGTGCTAAAAACCTGCTTTATTCAGTGTATATCTGGATTTAGGAAAAATGTTTGGGTACCTATTCACCTCTGCTAACAACTAGCATCAGAGTCAGTCTTGATTTCTTGGTGTTCAACCAACAAAAAGGTTCTTAAGTCTAGCAAATTATGCAAAAAATCCTGTTAGCCTTTTGTCTGAGCTGCATTTCTAAGCTAAGAGTCTCAGGGTGATAGAGCTTCCTCTCTGAATGGAAGAAAGATTCTAACATCCCGCCGGGCAGAACAGCAGTCGACAGAAAAGGTCGACATAAGGACATAGAGACTTTCATGACCCTCGCAAAGATATGATGGAGATCTTTGCTTGTTAATTAGCTATCAGAGAAAATAAAAACACGCATGGCTTGTCATAATGAGTCTTTGACGCCATCGTTTCCTGGGGTTAATGTGTTGCTTCCTGCCACTAAATCCACTCTTCCTTAAAAGACACTCTTTAACTATAGAGAAAAATACAGGAGAGATGAGGTCAAACTGGGAGAAAAGGGCAAAATAATCCTATATATTTTAATCATGAATGTTTAACTTAATGTGCATAAAAGTGGAAGCTGACAGGCAAAGTATTTGTGAGAAGATGGTTTTAGAGTGACTAAAAATGCCTGTTAATGCTTGCAGACCAACGCTGTTTGAGATGCCCCACTGACCAAGCACTCAGTGTGAGGAAAACGTGTAATGGCTGCACATCGGACACGACTAAGGGCTGACAGTCATGTGGCTTCCAGCTTCTTCTGACAGTCCTTCTCCTTCTTAAAGCGCCTGACAGACCTCATTAAGGACAGTTCACACAGGGTCTATTGACAGGAGACAGACCAGGACAGAGTCATGTCTAAAACATGAGTCCCCTACAGATAGACCTGTACAGTACATGCAGCCAAAGCACCTGTAAATACATTTAACTCCTCTTTGGTGTTTACTGACAGTCATTATGATGCTCTCCATCTTACTGGCTTCTAATTAAATGAAATTATGCAAAGTGGATGTTAGAAAAAAACTTATTTTTTAAAGTCCAGACCTTATAAAACTTCCCTCATCATTTAATCGGACATATATCCCAGGTGGTTCAAATAATTCATCTTTTACAAATATAAAAATAAAAACCTCTAATAATTTTGGTGAGATTAGGTAAGATTATGGAAATCCTCAAACATATTTATACTCTGCTGAAAAAACAAACCCGCTTTGATTCGATTTTAGTATTTTATTATCCATTCATCTAGAATCTCTCTAGTGTCTTTACGCGCTGCACAGCAACGCAGTGGGCAGCAAGAAGGTTCTGGGTTCGATTCCCGGCCCGGGGTCTTTCTGCAAGGAGTCTGCATGTTCTCCCTGAGCATGTGTGGGTTCTCTCCGGGTACTCCGGCTTCCTACCACAGTCCAAAAACATGACTGTTAGGTTAATTGGCTTCTGTAAATCCTCCTTAGGTGTGAGTGTGAATGGTTGTTTGTCCTGTTTGTCTCTGTGTTGCCCTGTGACCTGTCCAGGGTGGACCCCTACTCTCTGTCGAGGATGGATTTTTCTCTAAATATATATATATATATAAATAAATATAAATATATATATATATATATATATATATATATATATAAATTGTCTGAGGCTACCGGAAAAAAGTAAAAACTATTTACTTAAAAATCAAGAGTGAAAGCCAATATGGTTGCAAGGTTTATATTTCTTTTTCTCTAACCCTTTCTCCAGTGTTGAGAACACCAGAGTACCCCAATACAGTGCTATTTATGGGGAGTTAGACAGGTGCCTTTTAGTACGTTATTTTTAAAGGAATAAAAAACATTAATGTTTAAAAAAATGATGAATAACAGCCGATTCCAAAGGCAACATCAATATATCATGCATCCCTAGTATGGACACAATTTACATTCATTCTATGTTTTTATCCATCTAGAATAAAATATGAAAAACTGGAAAGTAGAAATATGAACACTATCTTATTATTCACAAACATCCAAACTGTTAATTTGACATGGTTTTGGTTCTTTTTAAGTTTTATCTTTGAGTTTTCATCTGTTTTATTTCAATTTTGTGTTATTCTAGTTTTTTTTTATGATATTTGAGTTCTTATATATTTCTTGGTTGCCCTCTGCTGCCCTCTAGTGTCAGTCTCCTTTCTCCTAGCTCCTTCTAGAGTCCTCTGTTCACACCTGCTCCCAATCTGCTGATTAGATTATAGTCTTTTTTCAGTCTCCCATTTACCCTTCATGTAAGTTTTTCTGGATTCAGTATTTTGTTGGATTTTGTGGATTATTTGCTTCTGTTGCCCTTTTTGGATTACTAAACTGGCAAGTAACCACCTCAGCCTTAATATGTGCATCTGGGTCCTTCAAACCTCCACTCAACCTGACATCCCCCCTCACAGCAGCAGAATCTAATTTAGAAATTTCTCCCACATGTTGACAAAAAAAGTCTATGTATTGAAAGTTATATTCCAAAAATCATTCATACACAAATATTTACTCTATTATTATGCTTTATTTCTTGTAGGTTTCTTATATATTTCAATTTGAAGTCTACCTCACCTGTGAGGCTGACTCTGCATCTGTCCCTCACCCTGAAATCCCACATAGTCCGTCTGCGCTCCGCTCCGCTCCGCCCCGCTGCGCTCCAGACCGCCTGCACAAAGCAAAGCCTACAGCCGCCGCTGTTGCTCCGTCCCCTCCGCTGAGTTCCTGGGAGATCGTAGAGGGCATGCGCGAGATGAACCAGGGTTTCCGCGGATCATTAAAAATAATTACAATTCATAATTCTTTTTTTAATCAAGGCCTTAACTGGCACTAAAATGAATTAAATATGTTTATCGTTGCATTTATGATTCTTTAATAAAAATGCTTCTAAAAATAATTTCGTCAGATATATTATATCGCTATTAATTTGCGTGGAACTGTTTATAAAGCCGTATGTTTGGAAAGGAAGCTCGAGGCGGAGAAAAAGCTAGAGGATATATATATACGTATATAGGTGTGTGTGTGTGTGTATGTGTATGTGTGTTTACATACATACAGGAGTCATGGAACTGTGCTTACAGCTCCTTCATATTTCATGTACACTAATAACTTGTGTACATGGTTCTTGATGATGGCATTAAAATCATTTCTAATAGCATTAAAATAGCATTAAATTAGAGTCACTCATTCCTGTATGAACCCTGTGAGCGCTTAATTTAATATGACATATTAAAAAAATCTCACCATCATCCAGCATATGTTCAGTTTCTGCCCAAATATATAGGCCCTATATATATATATTTGTAGATTTTTGTAACAGAGATAAGGATAATTCAAAACTGCTTTTTTTTTTATGAACTTATTCTCTACAACTCAGCATCTCTTTTCATTACTGTAATAAGAAGTTTCTTTTGAATGGATTTGATTAAACTTTGATTAAACTAAAAGTCCCTCGGTTTAAAATAAATATTTTATTGGAGATGAGAAATCTGCTTCCTCGTTGGTGAATAACCAATAGTTTGAATCCAATCATTTAAATAAACGGTGTTAGTTTTTTTTTTTTTTTTTAGATATTTATAAGAATTGTGCTATAATTTCTAGTCACCAATCTGTTGCTACTATATTTTAATTTGACGAACCGGAATTTGTCGAGGTTCTTTTTCCTGTTTGGTGCGATTGCAATTGCGGATCTTGACCTGGCCGGACCGGAGCGGAGCAAAAAATAGCTCGGCTCCGTAATTTGTCGGTGACGGACGGAGAAGACGTACGTGGACGGAGACGTGCGGAGGAGTAGCGGTGGATGTGGAACAGCTCTATTTGATTTCCATGAAAGACAAGCGCTCCGCACGACGTACGTCAGCGGGGCGGAGCGGAGCGGAGCGCTGACGGAGTATGTGGAATCTGGGCGTCAGTTGGCTGGTACAGATATTTCTGAGTGTTGCTGAATTACAAAAGACCAAAAGATATGTTGAATTTAAATATGGCATTACATATTTTTTCTGGTTAACTTTCTTGGAAGCCAATGATTTCTTAACTATTTAAGAAGAAAACTCTGTTTTATCAAACGTATTGCATTACACTTCTAACTTATATAAACTTACACCCTGTTGCCATTTGTTGTTGAAAAAGTTCTGCATGTCTAATGAAGTGGCATCTCTATTTTTTAACTTTCTAACTTTTACTGAGACACACTAGTAGATCTACGTAGTCTAATGACAGAAACGAGGAGGTAATATGGCAGAGAAATGCATTTCTGATTGGTCCTCTCATGAGAGACTTTATCTCCATGACCTCAGAGCGCACATGAACGTTTGGACACCTGTAACCATGGCAACCTGCCTGTAGCTCAGAGTAAGAGCATGGTGCCGCCGCGGCATGCAGTTTAACATAACCAAAGTATTTTAGAGTGTTAATATGATCCTGTGTTCTCGGTGTAATGGAGAATTAATCAATAACGTTTAAATAGTATAATAATATAATTATTTCCTTGTGGTTTGCATAAAAGGATTTTGGAGCTAATAGAGTCCCGTGTTACATACACACCGTGAGTGAGCTCCCTGCCAGCTGACCTAATCTACGCTGTTATTGAGAAGTTTAATTCAGATATTCACCTGAGAACTGATGAAGTCTGTGTGTTACAGACGCTGGTTGGTGCACTGAAGCGTGTATGACAATGAAGTAGTGAAGCTCAGTCTATTTAAGCATTTATTTTATTTTAAATAGGCCTATAGTCTCAAAGGTCTTTTATCCAAAAAAACAAAACAAATTTAACAGCCCCCCCCCCCCCCCCCCCCCCCCCCCCCCCCTGTTCAAAATGACCTCCAGGGGCTGTGGTAGCCATAGTGACCAAATACTTTTATTATAGTTTGATCAGATTAGAGGAAATAGCTCTGAAATTTACGTTTTTTTTGTGTTTGTTTTTTCCGGAGTGGATTTACAAAGTCTAAATTGTACAGAAGTTGTTTCTGTCATGTTTTTAGTTTTATTTATTTAGTTTTTTTATATAAAGATCCAAATGTGGCAACAATACAGAGGCCCATCCTTGATGAAGGTAGAAAACTCAGGGACAGAATAAGCAGAGTTCACACAGAAGGCAGGATTGGAGCAACAGCAGAATCCAGCAGTTAGCAGAATTAACCAGGAATCCTGTTTTAATGAGTAACAAGGACACAAGGTGACAGGAATCAACAGAGTGAGCGAAGGACACAGGAGAAGCTGAAAGCAAACACAGCTAACCCAAAGTGAAAGACGGATACCAACCAAATAATCTCAACTAAACCAACAGATCAAAGGTTGAAACAATCAATCAGGTTAGACTTAGACTAATTCTGTTGTCAGCTTATATACACAGATTGTATACAAAATAAATTTCAATGCATTCAGCTTTTAAACAGTGAACGAGCAGCTTAGCAGAGAAATGAACATTTCCATTTATAAAGTACAGCAGTGATCAACTGAAAACAAAAGGAAAACCATTTTAATGGCATGGTGTGAAAGGTTCAGAGCAGTGGAGCGTGGTTAGGCCGCTTCTTCCTGAAGTCCACCATGATCTCCTTGGTCTTCTCCACCTTCAGGATCAGGCTGTTATCTCTGCTCCACCAGCTGCTCCACCTCCTCTCTGTAGTCCAGGTCGTTGTCGTCTCTGATGAGGCCCACCGCCGTGGTGTCGTCTGCAAACTTCACCGTGTGATCGCTGGTGAACCTGGGGACGCAGTCGTGCGTCATCAGGGTGAACGGCAGGGGGCTCAGGACGCAGCCCTGAGGGGAGGGGCTTAGACTGATGACATCAGAGGCTGACTGACTGAGGTCTGTTGGTGAGGAAGTCTAGCAGCCAATAGCAGAGGGGTGTATTGAAGCCCAGCTGTTCCAGTTTGCCCATCAGATGCTGTGGGATGATGGTGCTGAAAGCTGAACTGAAGTCCAGGAACAGCATCCATCGTGGGTGTTCTTCTCCTCCAGGTGTGCCAGGCTCAGGTGGAGAGCAGCAGAGATGGCGTCCTCAGTGGAGAACCTCTTGCTTCTTTCTGTGGTGTTAAAACCTGCATATCTTTGATTAAAGAGAAAAAATCTGGACCTTCAAGAACCTGGATAACATGGCCTAGGAGTAAAAAACATTTCCACATTCCTTGTTTTTTCCCATCATATCACAGACTGGAAACTTAAGAAAAATGTGCTTTACTGCAGTAGATATTTAAGGTTGGTGCAGATAGGCAGCCAGCTTGATTCCTGTCATTTCAAAAGATATAACTTTATGTTTTATCCTACAAGTTAATTTACATTAACTGTATAGTATATTTTCAATCTGATTAAAAGGGAAATATTTAGATAAGATTCATCTTTTTACTTCAAATAAACCTGGCATGTTACCAGCATTGAGACACATTGAGATCCACTGTATCCTGGCTCCTTAACTATTCTAAAATATTAATGAAATATAATAGGCTGTTTGTATTAAATATTTATCTCTGTGTTATATTTATATCTCATAAGCCGCTGGTCAGTATAACTGCAGATTACCTTGAGAGATGGAGCAGGCAGGAAGCAGATGGTGGTTGTGAGAGGAGACGGGAGTGTGTCGTGTGCAGCATTTGATTGGAATTGCTCCGGGAAGTTCGGCAAAGATGCATCTTGTCCTTTCAGCTGCTCCATTTTCTTCCTTTCCTAGTAAACACCACGCTCTGTTTTCCAGTGTTCATTTCCCCGCTGTTTGTGACAGCACTGTGTGATTGGACAGTCTGGATGGGGACCATAAACAGCCTCCTGCAGGTTCACGATCTGAGGATCATGTTTTGAGTCTCTTAGATGGAGCAGTAAATGTAAATCAGAAACAAATGGGTAGAAAGCAGGTAAAATCAGAGACATGTGGAGCTGGAAACGTAGAGGACACGTTTCTCTCTACCTTCTCACCTGCTTTATAATGTTTACTATATTGGACTAAAAGCAAATAATTTACAGTTACACGACACACTAGTAAACAGTAGGAAGCAGGGATGGCTGGTGATGGCGATCATTTTTTGGGGCAAAAACAAAAGACTTTTATATTCTTCTGGATTTAATTCAATTCTATTCAGTTTATTTCTATATCTCCAATTCACATCATGTCATCTCAGGTCACTTTCCAGTTCATCAGATCATCCAGTCAGATTGATTCAAAGTTTTCTATCTAAGGAAAACCAGCTGATTGCATCGACTCATTGACTCTTCAGCAATCCCTCACACTAAGCATGCTTGTAGCGACAGTGGAGAGGAAAAACTCCCTTTGAACAGGAAGAAACCTCCAGCAGAACCAGGCTCAGTGTGAGCGGCCATCTGCTGAGGCCCACTGGGGTTCAAGGAGACAGAAGCAGACATAGAAAAAGAAGCATAGATACAAAAGGCAACTGTCAACCAGCTCCACAGGCGGCCCCGTCCAGGAAACACACAGCCAGGCAGACGAGCTCCGAGCCATTTACCAAGTAATGTGAGGCAGAGCAAAATCGGTACTTCACACCGGCCACTGCAGACGTCCTAACGTTAGCCCGACCGCTGCAGATGTCCTAACGTTAGCCCGGCCGCTGCAGACGTCCTAACGTTAGCCCGGCCGCTGCAGACGGCCTAACGTTAGCCCGGCCGCTGCAGACGACCTAACGTTAGCCCGGCCGCTGCAGACGACCTAATGTTAGCCCGGCCGCTGAAGACGTCCTAACGTTAGCCCGGCCGCTGCAGACGTCCTAACGTTAGCCCGGCCGCTGCAGACGTCCTAACGTTAGCCCGGCCGCTGCAGACAGCCTAACATTAGCCCGGCCGCTGCAGACGACCTAACGTTAGCCCGGCCGCTGAAGACGTCCTAACGTTAGCCCGGCCGCTGCAGACGGGCTAACGTTAGCCCGGCCGCTGCAGACGACCTAACGTTAGCCCGGCCGCTGCAGACGACCTAACGTTAGCCCGGCCGCTGAAGACGTCCTAACGTTAGCCCGACCGCTGCAGATGTCCTAACGTTAGCCCGGCCGCTGCAGACGTCCTAACGTTAGCCCGGCCGCTGCAGATGGCCTAACGTTAGCCCGGCCGCTGCAGACGACCTAACGTTAGCCCGGCCGCTGCAGACGACCTAATGTTAGCCCGGCCGCTGAAGACGTCCTAACGTTAGCCCGGCCGCTGCAGACGTCCTAACGTTAGCCCGGCCGCTGCAGACGTCCTAACGTTAGCCCGGCCGCTGCAGACGGCCTAACATTAGCCCGGCCGCTGCAGACGTCCTAACGTTAGCCCGGCCGCTGAAGACGTCCTAACGTTAGCCCGGCCGCTGCAGATGGGCTACCGTTAGCCCGGCCGCTGCAGACGACCTAACGTTAGCCCGGCCGCTGCAGACGACCTAACGTTAGCCCGGCCGCTGAAGACGTCCTAACGTTAGCCCGGCCGCTGCAGACGTCCTAACGTTAGCCCGGCCGCTGAAGACGTCCTAACGTTAGCCCGGCCGCTGAAGACGTCCTAACGTTAGCCCGGCCGCTGCAGACGTCCTAACGTTAGCCCGGCCGCTGCAGACGTCCTAACGTTAGCCCGGCCGCTGCAGACAGCCTAACATTAGCCCGGCCGCTGCAGACGACCTAACGTTAGCCCGGCCGCTGAAGACGTCCTAACGTTAGCCCGGCCGCTGAAGACGTCCTAACGTTAGCCCGGCCGCTGCAGACGACCTAACGTTAGCCCGGCCGCTGCAGACGACCTAACGTTAGCCCGGCCGCTGCAGACGACCTAACGTTAGCCCGGCCGCTGCAGACGACCTAACGTTAGCCCGGCCGCTGCAGACGTCCTAACGTTAGCCCGGCCGCTGCAGATGGCCTAACGTTAGCCCGGCCGCTGCAGACGACCTAACGTTAGCCCGGCCGCTGCAGACGACCTAATGTTAGCCCGGCCGCTGAAGACGTCCTAACGTTAGCCCGGCCGCTGCAGACGTCCTAACGTTAGCCCGGCCGCTGCAGACGTCCTAACGTTAGCCCGGCCGCTGCAGACGGCCTAACATTAGCCCGGCCGCTGCAGACGACCTAACGTTAGCCCGGCCGCTGAAGACGTCCTAACGTTAGCCCGGCCGCTGCAGATGGGCTACCGTTAGCCCGGCCGCTGCAGACGACCTAACGTTAGCCCGGCCGCTGCAGACGACCTAACGTTAGCCCGGCCGCTGAAGACGTCCTAATGTTAGCCCGGCCGCTGCAGACGTCCTAACGTTAGCCCGGCCGCTGAAGACGTCCTAACGTTAGCCCGGCCGCTGAAGACGTCCTAACGTTAGCCCGGCCGCTGCAGACGGGCTAACGTTAGCCCGGCCGCTGCAGACAACCTAACGTTAGCCCGGCCGCTGCAGACGACCTAACGTTAGCCCGGCCGCTGCAGACGACCTAACGTTAGCCCGGCCGCTGCAGACGACCTAACGTTAGCCCGGCCGCTGCAGACGGCCTAACGTTAGCCCGGCCGCTGCAGACGACCTAACGTTAGCCCGGCCGCTGCAGACGACCTAACGTTAGCCCGGCCGCTGCAGACGACCTAACGTTAGCCCGGCCGCTGCAGACGTCCTAACGTCTGCTTCAGACGGGCTCGTCCTTTTGAATTGGAAAGTACTACGGCTGTGGCTAATGACATTTTTCGAGTACACAAGCACCTTTTAGTCCAGTGCTGAGGCTGTCAATATTCACTGCTGCCCCCCTCTGGTTTAGTAGGGAACTGCTTGTTGCTATCTCACAATGTTAGAGAATCTTTAAAATAAAGCCTGTATTCAGATTATGATCAACATTTCATTAAAATCCTTCCATAAATTTATAAGTTATCCTGTACACAGACATACAAACAGACAAACAGACAGACAGACAGACAGGTGGAAGTAATAATAAAATGACAATGCTATCGCTATATATTGATCTGTTAAGTGTTGGAAGAAATCAGTTCTAGTTTGTTGTGAAAATATCAAAGCGTTTTTGGATATTTTTTTCTGACCTGAGGTTATTTCTGTGTGCATTAATGTGGAAAGGCAGACCAGTGCTTACATGAATTTAATTGCTCTACTTTGGTTTTCTGGGGCCTTATTTAAACTTAACGATTATTGAACATGGATTTTGTTGTCTGTGAAAAACTTAATTGCTCATTTTCATTTAGAAGTAGGATTTGTATCATGATGCCTTATTCTTAGGAGCAGTCAGAGAGGACGTCTGATCCAGTAAATATTCCTGGATTATACTTGAATTTCATTGTTACTTATATCACAATGTTTTCACAAAATACTCCTGATCTCATAGTTCCTCTGCAGTGTGCATGCTCCTACCTCTGATGCTCACCTAATCACCTGTGAGCAGCCCCAGATGCAGGTGTTTCTCCACCCAACCAGCTTTAAAAGCAGTGATAAATGATGCACATGGCTGCATATTCAGTGTAGCGTGAAAGCAGGTTTCTACCTGACTTTGAGCCGAGGCTTCAGCTCCAGCTTTTCACAACCAGCAGAAAATGTGAGAATTTAGATCCAGTTCGTATAGCATGTGTGGTGTTCGTTCTATGAATCAATGATTCCAAATGCTTTAACTCTCTCAGAACATGATTCCCAAATACTGCTAAATCATGCGCATTTGGATTCATATCTTTTCATTGTATCAACACATAACTGATTACTATCACTTCATTGGGAAGAAAGTTTTGTTTCTGAAGTTGTTTATTTGGAGCAATATTAAATTGCTTTTGTTGAAGAAGGCTAAAGAAAAGGCCTCAGCATTCACAGTCCTGCATGCCCAGACTCGCCCCCCCGTCCTCCTCCATCCAGGCTGATTCATTTCACTCCTCCTCCTCTTCCTCACAGCCTTCAGCCTCGCCAGCCCCCAACTAGCAAAGCCTAGAGGTAGGGCATACTGGCAACCTTCTGTGCTGGATTTTTTTTCTTTTCTCTTTTTTTGCCACTTCCATTTTTCCACTTCTATTTAAAGCGCTGGTCTTTCAGCAAAGGTTTGCACAATTATTCAGTCCAGATGCAGAGGGACAGGGACACTTTAGGCAGCGTCCCCTCCCCCCTCAGCCTTTACATGTCATCATATAATCTGGTTATGACCACTTCACTGCTCAGCTATACTTTGCACAGGAATGTCGATAAAGTTGCTGCTCAACAAAAGCGTATAAGATTCCTAAAACAAGGAGCAGAAATCTGCATTGTTTATTCTTCTCCCTGTTCCTCCTTAAAAATTCTTCTCTTCTCAAATCCAATTGTGCATGATAGTGAGCACACTGAGGAATCCTCCAGAACATCCTGGTGAATCACCCTTCATCCGCAGGCTGAGAACGGCTGAGCCGTGTTTGACTCTAACACTAATAGGCACAGACACAAACCCATCCAAACATCTACTCCCCCCTGAACCCTATCTTTGGGCCTTGTGTTGTACAGTACTACAAGGTATGCTGTTGGTCCCTTTATAACATGCACTGTACAATAAAGGATGATATAAAATATTGTATTTAATATTCAACCCTTGATGTGATCATTATTATGATGTAACCATAAAGGAGCCGATTTCCACAGTTCTAAGCATGGAAGGTTTTCTGGTTTTGATGACGGTAAAGTAAATGTCCAAAGATGGTTTTCTGATCAGTGACTAATGTCCAATTAAATTACAAGTAGAAGAGTAATCTCCATTGAGGAATTTGACCAAAATAGGCTAGCTAAAGACAACAGAAATGGTTAAAGTGGAGTTTTTTTCTCTGTGGCTTCATTATTCTGCGTGCTACAGATCCTCAGAGGCTCAAGAAGCGCCGCTCCTTCTGCTCGAAATGCGCTGCAGGACCTCCTGATGCGCGTCAACCATTACATTTGCCTGTAAACCAGCAGCTTCTGCTGCTTGAGTAGCGTGCGGTCTGACCGTAGCATTAGTCGGTGACTTCGTAGGACCTGCTGGGTTTCCTCAGAAACATTTTAAACAGTTTTTTTCTAAATGATTTGATTTAATGAAATGTAATGTATCCTGAGATAACATCTTATCAACAGCTATAGAAATGTAGAATGGGTCTGTTTTATGTCTTGTCAATTCAGAGGGCCCCTGCCTCTGTCTGCCTAGGGCCCCAAATTTCCTAAGTCCGCTCCTGATGGCTTTATAAATAAAATGAAATACGTTGATTAAAATCATGAAGAGAAAAAGTGTCTCCTACAGGCCATCTGAGAACCAATCACCACTGACATGTTATTGTGAATGCACTATGAACAGAGTGCTTCTTCTAGTATTTATAAAAATGTATTTATTGAATAGAAAAAAGCCTTAAGAGACAATAAATAGCGTGGTCATAAGATCCTGGGGTATATCCATTTTAATAAATCAAGATTTTCATCTAGCTAAACCGACCCTAACATTGAAGATCGCTGTTAGAACGTACTAAGAGCTGCTTACTGGCTGGTTGAATAAACTCTGGATGTTTGTGAAAAGGAAGCAGATTTGGGATGAGAGGAGAAACACATGAAAATAAAGTTAAAAAAAGACCTTGAACCTCATCAGAAAAAAATAGCTGTTAGCAGAACTGTTGAACCATCACATAGAAATTATATTTTAATAATCTGCTTTTCAACCCTGATATCTGTTTTACTGTATTAAATCCCTTCTGTGCTTAAATATTATGACTATATTTTTGTTAAACTTATTAATGTCTGGCCTGTTACTTTACAAACTCGTTAATGGAAGATGTAATCTATTTTAATTTTGATAATAAATATGCAGAAACAATATGTTAAACTTTGGAGCATGATGTGGGCCCCAAAGTTTAGTCCTTAGGTAACTTTAATATTTACCTTAATCCTCTGAGTCCCGTCTTTTGTAAATGTGGCATCCATTTTTTATTGCCGCACTGACGACGCCCAGCGTGAATTCACAACCAAACCTAACTCTACATTTCCTCCACCTAAGTTTAATGTTTGTCTCAAGGAGCTCAGTAACTGCTTTTTAAATCATTTGCGCAAATTAAGTGATGAAAAATCAAAGCTTATCTCTGGTGGTACTAAAAACAGTCTCTCCAAATGTGATTGGCTCCTTTAATTTAACCCTTTAAAGCCTGTACCATAAAAAATAATTGTCAGAAAAATCAAATTTTGTTTAAACATTTCTATCATTGAACTTTCTGACAAATGAGATAATTAACATCCATAATAATTAGGTCATTTATTTGCATCAGTGTTGATCCATTGGGCATTTCTGTGAAATCTTCTCTACATTTTCTGTTCTGATTGGGTAAGTCTGGGTTTTCGAGAACAAAAATCTCTCTCTGCTGATGCAGATCCAATGAGATAGACTTGGCTTTAAAGGGCTCTTTCCTCTACCCTCGACCAGGTGAAGGAGAACTTTCCTTCACGTTCCAATCTGCGGATGCTTCATCTGCTTCTTTTCAGTTTTGCAATGTAATAATTTCCATCTCTTTCCATCGCCAATCTCTTGCTTTTTCCCAACTTCTCCACAGTGTTGTGGACAAGGTGACCTAAATGAAATTAGTCGCTTTGTGCCGCTTTTACTTTGGCTAGTTGAATCTTTTTTTCAAAACTATTTTGCTCATGGTTAAAGCCGCTCACAGTCTCTCCCCTTCATATCTATCTAACCGTCTACAGGTCTTTGTCAAGCCTCAGAACAGAGGATCCAGTTTTCAAAGCAGACAGACAGTTTGACATCTCAAAAAAGTGTTTAAAGTAACAGATCTGCAGTGAAGAGCTAGGGTGGCTAATGCAGGATCCTGTGCAGGACGACAACACAGGTTAGTGACCACGTCAATCTGGCAGAGGAAATGTGAGTCACTAACTTGGGAGTGGTGGCCTAGTGGTTAGGACAAAGAGCTTGGAATCCTGAGGTTCTGAGTTCAAGCCCTGCTCCCACAGACTGCCACTCTGGGTCTCTGAGCAAGACCCTTAATCCCACACTGCTCCCAGAGTGCCCCACGATGGCAGCCCACTGCTCCATAGGGTGATGTTTAATGCAGTGGTAAATTCCTCCAATGTGAGATCAATAAAGTTTAATCATTTTTAAGCTGGTCTTAAAGCTCAGTTCGTGCCCAGACGATCAGCTGGTTGGCTGTCAACAAGATGTAGCCGACACTGTCCAGAAAGTCCCAGACGCTGAAGCCCTGAAGGTCAGAAAACTGGCAGGAGATCAGATCCAAGCAGACGAAGGAAGGCAGGATAATCCACATTGCAAAAAAAATAAATCTAAATCAGTCAGGTCAGCTGATCCCAAAGACAAAATGCAAGCTCAGAGGAGACCGTGCTTTTTCTGTGGCAGCTCCTAAGCTGTGGAATGATCTGCCTCTGAGCAGAAGACAGGCCTCTTCTCTTGCTGTTTTTAAGTCCCTTCTTAAGACTCATCTTTTTTCCTTGGCTTTTGGCACAATTTGAGAGGTTTTACCTTGTTTTATTCTTTTTGTATACTAATATGTATTTTACACTCGTTTTTTCTCTATTGTATAATTTTATTGTATTTTATGATTGTGTACAGCACTTTGGTCCTGTTCGGTGTATAAAGTGCTTCATAAATAAAGTTGGTATGGTATGGTATGGTATGAGACGCTTTGCCAATGGAACAAAACAGTTTACACTTAGAATAAGAAAAAACAATTGCATTGTCTTATTTCAAGTGCATAATATCTAGATGCCTTATTTTAAGAGTAGAAATACTCATTCCATTGGCAAATCATGCTAATTACCTGCTCAAATTAAGGGTAAATTCACTTAATTTAAGACATTTTACCTAATTTTGAGATAGTATTTGCAGTGCAGAGAGCAAAGCCGGTGACGAGGACGTGCTCGAGTCAGGGCCAAAAGATCAGAGATCTGAAGGGAAAACCAGGAACTGTTCCAGGTTAGGTACACAGGCAGAATACAGCAGGAGTCCCAGGACAGATCAGGCAAACAGATCAAAACTTGAACAGGCGGGCCCAGAGGACCAAAGGCAGAACGGCTCAAGATCAGGCAATCAGAACACATCAAGATTCACTAAAATACTCTCACGAAGGCTTTGCATAGTCTGGCACTGATGACTGGATGAAGGCAGGTTCAGTAGAGAAGGTGGAACCGATGAGCGGTAATGAGAAAACTGGGCAGAGCAAAGCATGTGAGTGAAATTAGTAATTAGCCCAGTTATCAGCGCCAAAATCATACCAGTCTTCTAAATCTGTCGTTCATTGCCAGCTTACCTATGAGGCATTGCCTCTTTCCTAGTTTACAAAACCGGTCAAAAAGTCCATCCTCTTTGATCCTGGTGTACATTTTTCGTAATCCCTGATCTTACTGTGCATCCGTCTTTAGGACACGTTCTGCATGTTGTGAAAGTCACTAAATAATTGAATTAATTATTATTTACGGATATGACTTAATTCTGAGCTTAGAAATGGGGGATATTGCTCTAAAGAACTGAAATCCTTCCTCCAATATCAGGACGGATGTTCCTCAAACTCTGCTCAGGCTCAGTTCTCAACCACTGACCTAAGCTGAAGTGTTTCCCTAAATGGAGCGATATGAAGAACCAGGGATCAGATCTAGAAAGGTCTCTGTTCAATTCAGTCAAATCTGATTTAACAGGAGCCTCTGTTTCCAGACTGTTTGTGAAAGTGTTCTCAAAAGCCCCTTGATTGCCTTAAAGGTCAGGTTGTATATAGATCTCACAGCTGTCCTTTTAGAAATCTAACAGGCTTTAGAGAGACGGAGAGCTGAGAGGCGGCATCACTTCTTACATCAGGCCCATTAAACACAATGAGAATTATAGCCCTTTCAAGTGAGTCAATTAATCAGCCATGGATGGAGTTAGATCAGAGCCCTTTGGTTTTTTTTTTTTTTTGTTTCTCTTACAATAAATAATAATTGCACTGCTGGGGAGATTGTTTGTGACGAGGTATTTTGCATGTTGCCAGGTCACAATGAAGTGCCCTCAAGAGGATGTCGAGAAATTGAGGGAAGAACGAGAAGCAAAACGCTCTCCATAATTAACTGTATATTTGAGGCACTAATACTGTGTTGCTCGTTATTACTCTGCCAGAAGAGACGTGTCCGCAGACGTGATTTCCATATTTTCTTTTTTTCTGCCTAACTCCTCTCCAGGCTAATCTGACACTTCTCTCCATTATGTCCCACCGTTGGCTATGCCAGAAAAAGTTAACCAGATGACATCCTTGTTGCGATGTTATGGTGATAATGTCAAGTAGCTCCAAGAACCCTGTGTGCGTGTTTGTGTGCCAGTGGGTGTATTACTGTGTTTAATAGCGGCCAGTTAATTTCCCCCTGCCCCGCCAGCGGGATGCGAAGCTTCACCATCTCTGCAGGTGTGACAAACATTGACTTAGAGCATTGCAGTAATATTGGTCCCTTCTTTGCAATAATACTGAGTTAATACCATGGCAGCAAGCGTGGCCTGTCTCAATAGCTACTCTTTAAATAGATGCCTTAAGTCTTTTCTAGTACGGTTCTGTTGAGAGGTTATGAGGATCTATTATTTCACCAGGACTTTATTTTGGCTTCTTCATCTAGTATTAATCCTGGTTAGTTAGTCCTGGAGGCTAAAGCTAACAGCAACATGAATATTTAGCTTCTTTTTCTTCAATAATTCAAATCTCAAAAACACTGTAAAGGAACTACAGTGTGTGTGTATGTATATATATATATATATATATATATATATATATATATATATATATATATGACTTGATGCAATTAAACCAATTGATTGCATCAACTCATTGACTCTTCAGCAATCCCTCACACTAAGCATGCTTATAGCGAAAAGAGATTTGATCCTTAAACAGGTGCAACACTGTTTGTCAGAGTGGACTCGCCATATGATGATGTCGTAAGAAGGGGCGGGGCCCCAAGCGGATCCGATACCTACAACGGCTTGTCTGAAGTTTTCTTTGATATCCCTCAAGAAAATGATTTTAGATTATTGGAATAGTATGAGACTACCTACAGACGTGTTGAAACTGTACATTTTTGAAACCAGATTTTTCCGCCTTCATTCGTTATATCCAGTAACGTCTTCCTATGGGCAACGACTTGAAGGCACAAACTAAACTGTTCATCATTTATTCTTTATGGTACGCCAGCATTCAGAACATGGAGGCCGATCACTGTCTCCCAGACAGTCACGGTTATTTTTTATTTATTTATATTTTTTTAGAAACAAAGCAGCGCGTGTATGATGTCATCCGCGTCCGCCGGCTACCGTTCCTTCTTCCTGTCCGCTGAACTGCTGCTATTTTTCCTCTCATGCCTGGAAGATGTCTAGTGCTGCTACCACAGATGATCTCGCTCTCCAGATGAACGATTCAGATGAGCTAGAATGAATAGAAGGGGTAGAGCGTAGCCGCCTGTGGCCCGGGCTGCCTGTCACAACTACAGTCCACCGCCCGGATGATGTCATACACACTCCGCTTTGTTTTAAAAAAATATATAAATATTAAAAATATAATTACGGATGTCTGGGGGACAGTGATTGGCCTCCATGTTCTGAATGCTGGCGTACCATAAAGAATAAATGAACAGTTTAGTTTGTGCCTTCAAGTCGTTGCCCATAGGAAGACGTTACTTGGATACACCGTAAATCCTCTAATATAGGACGGGGCCTTTATATCACTCAGGTGCATCTTGGTCCAGGTCATTATTGGAAGGAGGCCAGAATTAGAAGCAGGCCTCTATTTCTATTTGATCAAAACAGACGACCAGTGGAATGAATAAAAAACAGATTTTGTGTTTCTTTGAACCTATAAAATACTAGGTTCATTTACTGAAAAAGTACAGTTACCATAATGATGTGCAGAACATTATTCAGACGTCTTCCAGCAGCTGCAAACAAAAAAAGACACAGAAGGGAATCTTGGCCAAACTGACTTGCGAAACAAAGTAAAAAATAAAATAATGGAAAGTGTTCTGCCATCACAGTGAAATTTTATTTGAGGCAGGTTGAGTGGAAGTAGGCTACCATTTCAAGGTATATTCAGAACAATGAAGGCCAACGAAATGATTTCATTTTAACGCTGCCTGGTTACCACCAGACCTAGCGGTGATGACGTGGCTTTCAGATCAGAACGATTGTGTAAGCTCACTACGATCTCTGTAAGGATGGGACTTCCCATGCGAATGGCTTGGATTCGTTAGCAAACATTCTTCTTCTTCTTCTTCTTTATGGGATTTTATTGGCGGTTGGCACGCAACGAAATGGTGCATTACCGCCACCAACTGGTATAGAGTGTTGGTCTGAATGGCTACTACCTACTTATACTGAACAAAACCAAATCAACAAAAATAAAACCAACAAAACCAAAATAAGATTCAAATCATCTCAATTACATTTATTAAGCTAAGATGATGAAAAACAATTACATAACTGTTATTTATTTAGTTCTTTCTAAGGGTTTCTGTTAGCAAACACTGCCCCCCTGTGGTGCTTGTATGTTACTATCACAAACTTGAGGACTGCCCAGGAAAATCGTTGTTTCTAATTAGGGTTGTCACGATACTAAACTTTTCAACTCGATACCGATACTAAGGAAAATATTCGATATTCGATACCATTTTCGATACCACAAGGATAAAAACAAAGACTCCAAAATTCTACAGAAATATTTTCATTAATAAATAAATACAATAAATAAACACAATAAAGGTTGTATGCTGTGCACAATATTAAGCAAGCTTGATAAAAAACTTCTAAAATTAAAATTAAGTGTTCCTTCCTTGGTTATGCTTTGCACACATAACAATGAAACTAGCCAAACCGGTTTAGAAACAAAAATAATTCTCAGCAGCTGCACCTCTTACAAAAAAAAAAGTCTGAAACTAAAAAGTGTGTAGAATTATTCAATCACACAGTGTTCTGATTGTGCATTGTCCTCTATTCTGCACTTTAGATGAATGACTGCTTAGGTGCCACTGATGGTGGCACTGTATCGATACTTTTAAAAATGAGTATTGTATCCGGATACAACATTTTGGTATCGATACTTTTGACAACCCCATTTCTAATTATAGCCCCAGCCTGTATAAGAGTCTGGCCAATATTTACCTCCGCCAACAGCGAGACCAATATTAGAGACCTGGCAGCTAATGGAATACAGGCCAATATTAGAGGATTTACGGTAACCTAATGGAATACAGGCCAATATTAGAGGATTTACGGTAACCTAATGGAATACAGGCCAATATTAGAGGATTTACGGTAACCTAATGGAATACAGGCCAATATTAGAGGATTTACGGTAACCTAATGGAATACAGGCCAATATTAGAGGATTTACGGTAACCTAATGGAATACAGGCCAATATTAGAGGATTTACGGTAACCTAACGGAATATCTTAAGAACGGCTTCAAATGACACAAAACTAATATGGGTGAGTAGAACATGATGTAATAACGTAAAATCGAGGTCCCAATGTAAAAAGAAAAACGGCGTTGCCCTTTAAGAAGAGCTACTGCAACATAAAGTTGGGGTGAAATATCGGTAGGTAGTGTGTAACAACCGGGTGAATGTGGAAGGAAAATTACAGAGTGCACCCTGGAGAAAGTGAAGGCCACGAGGGCTAGGATCTGTGGAAAAGTATATTTCCCATGGGCTGTGGGCTGCATCCTGCTGCGAGCGAGCAGCTGCACGGCATCATCAATAAGTCTCTGTCTGCTGGGTGCTACCCAGCTGTAAACAGTTGACAGCTATACGAGCAAACACATCAATGAGCTGTCAGGGAACAGACAGCAGAGCTGAAGGCCTCGCTAAGACATGATCATCCCCATGCTTACCATTCTAATTATTTACTGCTAATAACATTTAGGGAAAAAGTAAGGTTGCTGTGTTTACATGTGTGTTTCTGTTTAGGGAATCACAAGCAGCATAAATGTAGGTGGTTGGATATTTTTCATCATTTGAGTTTGCCCTTCCTTTGACTTTGGTTGATGCTAATGAGGGTTATTTTCTGTGGTGTCACTCCAGCTGGAGTCTAAAAGCAGAGGGATATTTAAATCTCCTCCTGACACACAGCCAATACAGTGTCATCCCTGGAGCCTGTCCTCAGTCCACAGCGCTAAGGAGGACAGCACCGGAGCAGTGCTTTAGAATCCCCAGGTTCACAGGGATGAGAAAAGTCATCTGAAGCAAGAGATAGTGACTGGAAGGAAGGGTTTACAAAATGCATTTGGAAAATTATAGTCAGGATTCCAATGTCCAAGTTTAAGCTCTTATTAATAACTCAACATAATAAGTAATTAACCGACCAGTATGCATAGCTCTGTACAGGCTTGGATTTTCGGCCTTGGCATTTTTAAAACCAAACGGCCTACCTTGACGTTGTCTTGATCGCGGGATTTTTTGCAAATTGTAATTTATTCCAGATTCTGTTTTAATCCACACGGTTTAACACAGCCGGACAGCACTGCTAACAAGCAATGGATTATGTTTGCATTGCTCTTTCACATTAGAATGATTAGCCTTCAGATGCTAAACCCCATCATGCACTGCAACATAAATTTGCCAAATATAAGAGGAACATTGTAATTTGGTTTAAAGTAAGTATTTTAGTTTTATTATAATTTAGTTTGTTGCAAGGATTTTATAGCCTGGTGAGACCATCCTGATCTCACGAGCTTTCAAGGTTTCACTCGCAGATCAGTCTGGAGACTCTCAGTTGAAGAAAATTTGGAGCCGTTCACCAAACGAACGTCCAATCAGCGTTGGCTTTGAGGCGGGTTGAGGTGTGACGCAACGAGAAGCGCGACAGTTCAGTCTAAAGAACATGGCGGCTTCAGCCGATGAAACTAGCGTTAGCGTGGCTATCGAGCAAGTTTTATGGGAATTACAGAGTATTTCTTCACTGAAAGAAGAGCAAAACACTGCTCTTCTCCCGACTGGTTTCGGCAAGAGTAGCCTGGCTGTTAGTACGTCTTATGCTTCGTTGATCTGATTGGTTTATTTGGCCCGTCTATCACCAACATAGGCCAATCAGCTAACCAGTATTTTCGCCCCTTCCCAAAGTTACTTCAACGGAAGGTTTCCAGATGGATATGCGGAGCAAATCCATCTGGCGGAGTCAGGTTAAGGATTTTACAGTTGTAAGTGACACCATGTGCCAACCGTCACAAGGATGTGCTATATATACTGCATGCATCATTTAGGGAGTTAACATTGGATTACTCTTTCAGTTATTTACTGTCACAGGTAGGAGCTTCGGCCGGAGAGGAAGTGTTGGAGCCGGTATGATTTAAGGGGGGCCGGCCCTCAGACGCTGAAATTAGGACCGGCCCACCGGGCAAATTCCCGCTATCACAGATTACCAGTCTGAGCCTGGCCTGTATAGGACATAGCTGCAGAACTGCCCATCCTCTGTCCCTGAAAAACACCACCAGTCACAGTGAGGGAGCAAAATAGGTCCGCCCACCACTCTTACGCCGATAGGTTGAGTATCTGGCTGTGGGTTCTGCGAAGGCGCTACACGTTCTTTAAAGGAAAAGTCGCTCATATTCAGAATCCAAACTTCTGAAAGTTCTTTAAATCTGAAATGATTCCATCCTGTTCAATAAATGATCAGTGTTTTTAATTCAGAGTAATTTTCATGTAAATGTGCTTTACTGGAGGCATCCATGTTGGTCAAAGAACACTACTGCCACCTACTGGTTAGTGACGTCACGGTGCGGTATCGGCTGTTGATCAAGTCCCAGTGCTGTATCTGGTGTTTGTCACAACGCGCTATTATCCAAGTCATCTTGAAAACATTCTTCTTCCAAATGTTGGCTACATATTACGGTTTTTTTCTCTCGCCCTTTAAGTATTAGATTTAGACAAACTTTATTGTCATTTTGTATGCACAGGGTGTATACAAAACAAAATGATGTTGCATACAGCTTACAACAGTTAAATGAGCATGACCATTTATGAAGTGCAGCAGTGATCTGAATGTAAACAGTCTAGGAGAGAAGGAAACCAATTTAAAAATAATGGTGAAAAAGGGCATTAATATAGAAAGATTCACTGCAGTGCAAAATCAATATGGTGCAAAATAAAGTAGAACATTGAATTGTATTCTATTTAAAAGGATTATACGAGTTTCAGCCAGGCGAGTGGTGCAAGATAATGTTGCGAGTATGATGCAGAGTCCAGTTTAGAGTTCATCAGTTCATCAGTGTGATGGCGGGGGGGAAGAAGCTGCTGCAGAACCTGCTGGTCCTGCATTGAATGCTGGGAAGCCTCTTCCCAGAGGGCAGCAGGGAGAACAGCCCATGGTGGGGGGGTGAGGGGTCATTGATGATGTCACGGGCTCGGGACACGCAGCGCTGGGATGAAATGTCTTTAATGGAAGGAAGAGGAGCCCCCATGATCCTCTCTGCTGTTCTCACCTTCTTCCAGTCTGAGACGCTGCAGCCTCCACACCACACAGTGAGACAGCTGCTCAGAACGCTCTCTATGGTGCTTCTGGAGAAGGTGGGGAGGATGGGGGGGCAGGTGGGCTCTCCTCATCCTCCGCAGGATGTCCAAGTGTTTCTGTGTATTGGAAAATGTAATGTTGTAGTGATGTCATTTGAAAGAAAAATAAACAAATAACCGAAAAACCAAAAACTACTCAGACTGACTCTGCTTTAAATTTGAATGAGTTTGAGCCAAAGTTAAAGTCGTCCCTTCAGGTGCTCAGAAGCTCATGAGGCGCTGCTCCTGCTGCTCCTGCTGCTCCTACTGCTCAAAACGCTACAGGACCGTATGCTGCACTCTGATGCGCCTCAACCATTGATTTTTCATGTAAACCTGCTGCTTCCGCTGCCTCTGCTGCTTGCGGTCTGAACGTAGCATTACAAGTCTGATGTTTTTTGATGCTTCATAATGATTTATAGACTAAGAGAAGTATTTATTTCTCTGACTTACAGCGAGCCAGCATAAGGACTTTAGGACTGGGATGGTGTGTTCTACTTTCTTAGTTTTAATGAGGATGCTGGCAGCCACATTCTGAATCAACTCAGGCTGTTTGCTTGATTTTCAGACGGATCTGTGAAAAAAACTTCTTCTTAAAGTGGATTAAAGATCATTGCATGGACTACTTTTTGAAGATCCTGCTGTTAGTCTTTAAAGCCCTAGAAAGTTCATCAGAGTACAGGAGGCGGAATTTCCTCCTGTCTTCATGAGTCTCTGAATGTCCAGGTCCACCAATGCAACCAGATTTTCAGCCTGTATTAACTGAAGCTGCGTTACTCCTGCATTCACTTCCTTTAGGCACTGACCTAGCTTGAATGTATTCATAGTCAATGCTGATATCATGATATGGAGCAGCGTATTCATGGCTGTGTGTTGTCTGCATAGCAATGGTGACTTTTCTGGTTCATTGTAATAAAGTGAGCTGTAGCTAATATAATGAGAGCGGGCAGCTATTGAATAGGAGGCGCCCCAAGATGGACACACAGGGAAGCCCACGCATCATTTCTGTGGTTTTGGATGACAAAGAAGTCCTTTAAGTAAAATGTATACCAGTGAGACCAACCCATATTAAGGCACTGCAGTTTGCAGTCTGCGTTTATGATATTTATTTTATATATTTATTTCATTTTGAACCAGACATGGGCAATGTGGAGTCAACAAGTCATCTCCATGTCATGTATTTGTTCTACCCAGCCACTGAAGCAGGTGAGTCCAATCTTCACCGTGAATTAACCTGTGCAGATTGGACTCACCTGGTTAATTGGCTGGGTAGATTAAATACATGACATGGAGATGACTTGTTGACTCCACATTGCCCATGTCTGGATTGAACACCTTGACATGGGCAGTCTTTGAGCGGGAACAGCTGCTCATTGTTGGGAAAGTGTTTAACTGCTCCATAACCGACCGATACATGATGTTTAAGATGGGCCCGTAGTTCAGCAGTAGCAACTTGTTCTTTTTCAACAGAGATTTAATAAATGTTATTTTTACAGCCTGCCAGAAGAAAAAAATATTTTTTTCCTGTGCTCGCTATTACAAGGACAAATAAATCCTTGGATCTTGCAGGATATGTAACAGACTTAAAAAAGCAGATTTTTAACGTTCTTGCTGATAATAAGAGGCCTTTATTTAGGAAAAGTCCCCCTTTATAATCCTACTTGGTGCTGATCACTGAGGAGTTGAGTGAAGGTGACCTTTCTGGCTGTTTTTTAGATTTCCAACACTGATTTTTGGCTGGAAGCAGAAGTTTAGTACCAGCTCTTAGACACATATAATATATTAAAAAGCGGACCCAAGAAAACATGCATTTCAAAAGCTTCAGTTCAACATTAGCAGAATGTATAAAATTCAAAATACGGGTAAGTAGTATTTACATGCATTTAGAAGCTGTGGACAAAATCATAACTTTTCAGGAAAGGGAAAACAAAAAATGCTAATTTATTACAATACAATACATGTTTTAATTCACATTTATTTTATTTAATTTTTTTTTTATTTATTTGATCATTTCAGCAGCTCTATTGAATGTCCAGCTGAACCATAAGTCTGTTTCCTACCTGCTTAAATACCCAAACTGGACCTGGTTAAAATCCGGGTAGAGAAACTTAATTATAATAATCTTCAGTTATTAGATCCATGGTCTCTTTAATCTGGTGTCATAAAGGATGTGATTTAATTAAAATCCACTGATCCACTTGTTCTATTGATCTGCTTCAGACTATTATTAACCAGTCACATCTGAAACCACACAAACTAGTACTAAGACTAAGCCCATGTTATTTTCTGGAGGTAAATAAATACCAACAATTGTTCTTTAGTTACCGATGGAAATGGGAAAAAGATTGAAATAGTTAAACCATAAACATACTTTAAAGTTATCAATGATAAAAGACTTGCATTAAACGAGCACAAAAGCAGATATTGTTTTAATTGTTAAATATTTCTTGCTCTGCTTTGCTATGGAGACGAGTTTTTAAATTAATTCATCAGAGCAGAATCTAAAGAGATGATACTCAGTAAAGCAGGAGATCATGTCCATCGTTGCTCTTCTGTGTTTAGCTGCTGGCTCTGCTTCTCTGAAGTATTTCACAGCGGCTGCTTTTGGGGTAAAAATGTATTCTGAGGTCATTTTCCTCCTACATGTCTGATTTTACTGCAAGGTCCAGAGTCAGAACTAAGGCTGTGTTCAAACTGCAGGCATTAAAGCTCCATTCTGATTTTTTTTTTAAATCCACACCTGTATGTGATCTCCTGTGGGAACCGCATTTACACGACTGAATTCTCCTGCATGCGCATTAGAGGACGCAATGACGTCACAAGCAGCGACCGGCTCTGTGTTTACGGAAGTAAACATGGATGGTAAAGGTTACTGGAGGACATAGGGACCCCTTTTTCATCATTCTGCTTCATTCTCTCTCTGTTCTCCCACTCTGCAGAATCTGTTAGTTCAATCTCTAACGTTCTGCTCTCTCTGCTTTTTCTCATAGTAGCTTCACACTGCAAAAATGATTTACAAATGAGCAAAAATGTCTAAGATTAAGTGTGTTTACCATTAATTTGAGTAGGTTATTAAAATAATTTGTCAATGGAATGAGTACTTTTACTTTTAAACTAAGATAATTGGATAATATGCGCTTGAAATAAGATAATGCAATTTTTTTTCTTATTTTAAATGTAAATTGTCTTGTTCCATTGGCATAGTGTCTCACTTACTTCCTCAATTCAAGAAAAAATGCACCTATTGCAAGAAAATAATGACTTAGATAGATTTCAATTTTTTGCAGTGCATCTGGTCTGTTCCTGTTTGGCTGTGACTCCATCCTGGAGAGAAACATCAGCTGTGCTGCTGCCATCAACACCTTTGTTTCTAGATGTTGGAGCTTGGCCTGTTTTCCAGTGTAGTCCTGTTTCTCTGACTGTGACTAACTGGATGTGCTCTCTTCATCCTCTGACATGGGAGCTGGCTCGGAGCTCGTCTGCCTGGCTGTGTGTTTCCTGGACGGGGCCGCCTGTGGAGCTGGTTGCCTTTTGTATCTATGCTTCTTTTTCTATGTCTGCTTCTGTCTCCTTGAACCCCAGTGGGCCTCAGCAGATGGCCGCTCACACTGAGCCTGGTTCTGCTGGAGGTTTCTTCCTGTTCAAAGGGAGTTTTTCCTCTCCACTGTCGCTACAAGCATGCTTAGTGTGAGGGATTGCTGAAGAGTCAATGAGTCGATGCAATCAGCTGGTTTTCCTTAGATAGAAAACTTTGAATCAATCTGACTGGATGATCTGGTGAACTGGAAAGTGACCTGAGATGATGTGAACTGGAGCTATAGAAATACACTGAATAGAATTGAGTAGTGCTGGAGCGCATCTAGTGAGTTTTCCCAACCTCAGCCAGTGAATCAACAACGCAATCTTTTTAAGATGGTTGAAATTCATGACTGCTTTCTGCATCATCGTCCACCATGGTTGTTTTTCTTGCCGCTCCTGCGTAGCACGTAGCAGAGTCGGATTAATGCGATCTGGCCGTTCAAGATCAGATTCGTATTCCGAATCCAAATTAAGGGTAAATCCACTTTATTTAAGACATTAAGACTTATTTCTAGATCTTATTCTTGCAGTGTTGGATTATTGTTTAATTGCTGACATCTTGAAAAAGGTTTTGAATCTGGATGAGAGATTAAGGGGTAAATAAAGGTCATAATATATTTTGGCCAAAGGGGATTATTTTAAGGCGGAGGTCTTCAACAGGGGGTCCGTGACCCCTAGGGGGTCCTCGGAGGTACTGCATGGGGGTCACGAAAGTTTTGGTTGATTAGACTTCTCTTTTTCCACTAATAGAAATGTCTTTAAATCCACGTTAACATGAATTCAACACACTGCAGTAAACGGATAAATGGAGGCAGAAGATGTCTTTCAGATATCAATGCCAGTGGCGGTTCTAGACCAAATGTACAAGGGGGCCAGGAGGGGGCCAGCATGTTTTCATGGGGGCACAGAAAAGCATGAAATAAAAAACAGGGCAAGAGATTCAAATATATCAAGAGAGCTGCATGAAATGAAATTTTGATGAAATTAGGTTTAATTATTAAAATTCTATTTCTTGTTAGATCAATGGACATTCATAATTTAGGAATTTTACATATTTTAGACTTAATTGATGTTAAAATAATATTTTTTTCTAAAAATCTAAATTAGAATTTCTTTGAATATTATGTCTTCAGTACAGGGGCCATAACAGGGGCCAGGACAAGATCTATAGGGGCACTGGCCCTCGTTGGCCCCTGTCTAGAACCACCCATGATCAATGCACGCATTTAGCGACACACAGGAGCTCTTTCAAGCTGGGCACCGTTTAATTCACAACACCTGTCCCATCAACCTAGAATCAGAAATACTTTAATAATCCCAGGGAGGGATTACTTTAGTTACATTACTCCATCTGTAATAGAGTGACTGTAGGACCAGGTTGATAGAACACTATTTAATACAATATTTGTAATTAGGGGTCCCCGCTCCATCTCGCCAACGATTTGGGGGTCCTTGGCCTGGAAAACATTGAAGATCTCTGTTTTAAGGTATTACAACTTAAAATGGCGATGAAGAACTTCGACAAAAGCCTTGATCTTGAGTGTAGAATCTAAATATATGTACAGTCTGATTTTTGAAGGTGGGTATATGTTGTAATATTTTTTTCTGTAGTATGAAAGGTCATTGCTGTTTGTGTCTCTGGGTTATGCTTTCATGAACTGTTGCTTGGCCACCTGTGAGGCTGCTGCTGTTGTCCAGTTCATGTTTAGCTAGGTGTGAATAAACCAGCAGTCACCATCTAATATGAAGCATCATGTCCGACAGTCAGCCCCCCCCCCCACTGCACCCTGGTGAACCGGCATGTTTTTCCTCATCCATTTTAAACCTCTTTCTCAGCGAGTCGTTGCACACTTGTTCATCATCCCCTCATCAGCGTCTCGTCCTGACACGACTAGTGAGAAGGTTGTGGGTGAAGGCGGGGCATAGTGATCTCTCATCACACCATTCTAAGTTAGTCAGTGTAAAGGTTTGACACCAGGGAAGGAGTGTGAAGGACTGAAACACTTATGCACACACAGACCCACCAGGTCACTCCAGCTCTGTGTTTTAGTGGATTTTTTATGGACTCTTAAGGTGGAGGACTGCGTCTGAGTCGGCGCTCTAACCTCCAGCTATTGGCTCCAGCTCCATGGGTCTTTTTACTGCCTGCTCTGTCTAGTCTGGTAATAAAGGGACTTTTACACACTATCCTTATTTGAATTAACAGGGAAAGGTGGAACCCTTTCAGTGATCATGATTCAGACTTTATTCATTTGTGTCTTCAGAGTCTTTCTGGTATTCTTATATTAAATATTGGGTAGACATCTGTCACTCCTGGAACTGGATAATGACTGAAACGCCTGCAGCTGTAAGCTCATTCTCTGCTGGTGTTGTGTCTGATGAGACTTCCCATAAACCATAACGACTATGCCGGGAATAGGCTGCTTCGCTGTCATTTAGCTGCCATTCAATTAAAGTTGCACTTGTCCTGCCAATACTTTAATTACACCCTCAATAATTGTTTGCCCATTTTTAAAAAGGGAATTAATCTTTTCCATGGGACCAGAATGACAGGAATCAGGCGATGGTATCTAAGGTGGAGGGGTTTGCACGCATTCAACCCGACATCCTCAGGCAAAAACAATTGACTTGGACTTGGATTAGATTTTATTATTCCGCCCACGTGATACATCTGGAGCATCTGAGACCTCTTTGTCTTGGTTGATGTCACCAGCAGCGAGCTGTTGATGTGGGCAGATGGGGACTGTAGGCCTGTATGCATATGCACAGGCTTTACAAATTGCTTTTCAATAGCATTACAGTTGAGTCCCTCTTCCCTTCCTCCCACTCGGCGTTTTTGCTGCACTGCTTTTTTCTCCATTTTCTCGCTTTCTTCACATCCCAAAACTGCTCTGAGAGGATCCCACTCATGTCACTGGGCTTAGGATGTGTCAAGTGGAAGAGTGCATGACTGTGTGGATGTTTGCTGCTCCCAGCATTCATGTTCATCTATTTTCTGGGAGACTCTCTCCTTTCAAAGGCGACTCTTAATGACTAAGAAGTTTTTATTGAGCACATTAGGTGAAAGCCATAATAAAGTTTTGCACTGAATCGGCGTAGGATGTTAGTATTGCCAAGATTAATGGATGGCATGCATTACTTTGAATATAAATCTAGACAAGGAGCAAATTAACATTTATTGCTTTTTCTTTACTAATTGTATCAATTGTCTGCAGCTGTCCATTAAACCATTTAAAAAAACAAACTCCTTGTTGTTTGATATGAGACATTATGGCTACATTCAGCAGGCTGAAGTCACCCAAATCCCATTTTTTTCCAGGATCTGATCTTTTCATGACAGTCTGAACAACACAGATCCGATTTTTTTTCCAATGCAACCCAGGCCGCTTCGCTCTGTGGTCCTGAATCCGATACGATTCAGATCTTTTTAAATGCGACCTGCATGTGGTCACATTCATCCGTCCTGAATGCCATTAATACCCGACAAAGGTCACTATTCTGCTACATGCTACACAGGAGCGGCAAGAAAAACAACAAATCATGGCGGGCGATGACGTTGAGAGCAGTATTTATGTTTAACCATATTAAAAATGTGTTTTTAAGGTTAGGAAAGATCACTGGACGAGCTCCGGCTCTACATCCGTGTTTAATTCCGTACAACAGAGCACACTGGTTAGTGACGTCATTGCGTTCGCTACTGCGCGTGCCAGACACTTAAGTTGTGTGAATGCAGTTCATACAGGAGATCACATACAAGTCGCATATATTTGGAAATGTAAACAAAAAAATCAGTCTATGACTCTGAAGCGCTGCTGTAACGTAACATTAGCTTGGATCCAGTAACCAGCCTGTCTCTGCTGTTAATCTCCACATTATTCATACCAACACCAGATTTTACCAACATGTTGCTTTGATTTGAAATATCCAGATTCCTGTATTGAATTTATTGCTTTTTATGTAATGGAAATAAATCCCAGTAGGTTTGCCACCATTTTTGATATCTGACAGACAAAGCGAATATACATTTTCCTCCAAAGAAAAGTCTTAAAGCAAAAGTCCGGTCAGCAGGAATAATCAATGGATTATTTATACCTAAAACTAATACGTTCGCCGTGATTGAATGAATTAAGCCTTAATCACTAAAAAATTAAAATAATAATTTTCGTGGCGATCACTGAGTCTGGGAGCGGCCATTTTTGCCCAAATATAGTAACCCCTCCCTCCTGCCATCTTCCAGCAGTGACGGTGCGGTAAGCCTAAAATCCAACGTCTGACGGGTTGGTCGTTGGATCGCCAACTTGAAGAGGGAGGATTTGCCATCGAACTTCTGGCCAGAGAAAAAACCCGTAATATGTAGCCAACATTTGGAAGAAGAATGTTTTCACGATGACTTGGATAATAGCGCGTTGTGACAAACACCAGATACAGCACTGGGACTTGATCAACAGCCGATACCGCACCGTGACGTCACTAACCAGTAGGTGGCAGTAGTGTTCTTTGACAAACATGGATGCCTCCAGTAAAGCACATTCACATGAAAATTACTCTGAATTAAAAACACTGATCATTTATTGAACAGGATGGAATAAGAACTTTTAGACGTTTATATTCTGAATGTTTTTCCTTTAAGGAACAACTAAAACACAAAGATAATAAATATTGTCTATGAATTGTTTTCTTTACAAAGATGCTGAAGGGATCAAAGTATGTAAGACTTTTGTTAGAAAGATCATTAATGCAGGAAATGGGATCAATTCTAAGGAAGTAAACCGATGAAGATATTGGATCCGTGAGAAGCGACTAAGCTGAGTGAAAAGCAGAAGAACAACTCAGCTCACACCATAGCTGGGAAAGATCACTACATCTTTACATCAAACAAAAATAGCTTGATATTCAGCTGTAGCTGATAATGAGCATTTCTAAAATGTGTTTAAGAAGCCATTAGGTCAGAGGTGCAGTTTAACAATCCAGAGCGCCGTTTATTGTAAAGACTGACCGAGTCTAGAACAAACCAGAAAAGCTATTTAATGGCCCTGATTCCAGAATAATGGTAGAAATGGCAGACTAGTTTACAGCTTACAAGCTCATTACCTGGGTAGCCTCTAGTCCACCTCCTGAGTATCAGCAGCCTCAATATGGACTTAAATCAATAAAGCCAAGGCCACCAGCGGGGCCGCTGAAGAATGGCCTATTTGGAGCCGAGCTGCCTGAACCTCGCAGGTCAGGAGAAGCTCGTTCACTGGGAGGCGGCACCAGTAATATATTGCTTATTTGTTTCTGTTTGACACACAGGAGCTTGATGGTGGTTCTTATGAAAACATGGTGAAGTCTGTTCTTATGACCCGGGGAAGGAGAAGTGGAGAGCTGCATTTGATTAGTAGAAAGATGATGACTTATTATTAATTAAGCTCAGATCAACTGCACTGAAAAACCAGCATTAAGATAAGACCCAGGAAGGGATTAACCTTTGTTTCAGAGGGATTTTCTAATAAATATACATCTGTAATTCTTTATGAACATGTGCCCTACTTCAGGCAGCAGCACATAGAAACACCAGTTTGCACATTTAAAGGCAAAACCTTTTTTTATAGATGTGATGGCTCTGCATGACTCACACATTAAAGTTATTTATTTCAATCTTGCCGCTTAAATCTGCCTTTATGTGCCAGAGCTGGGGGAAGAAAATGATCCCGGGGACACTGGTAGATTATCTGATATATGTTTTGCTTTAATGCAACTCTTATCTAAGGCAAAGGAGAGATAGAAGCTGCCAGAATGGGAAGTTTATCTCTGGATCAGATGGAATAAAGGTGGATAGTACTCGGTTACCTCCCACTGAGGTTCTGACTCTGAATACTTAAAAATTATATATAAGACTGTAGAGTTTAGGATTGTAGATATAGCATTTTGTAGTTTTGGAAATAAACATTTAATGTTTTTAGGTCATCCTAAATCCCCCTCTTTTTTCACTCGGCTTTGAATAATTTTCTACTTGAAGGCCAGAGATCCGTTTCATGAAGCAGGTTTACTGAAAACTCTTGAAATCAGGGAAACTCTGACTTTTCCGTTTCACAAAGAGAGTTTCCTGTTTCTGTTGCCATAGTAACATCCTCCAATCTGATCATTTTCTTCAGTAAACTCTGTCTCCTCTGTCTCCGCTCTCCTTACAGCCAATCACAGTTTTATTTCCTCATTTAGTCAGGTTGTTGTCATAGTTTTCTGCATAAAAAAAAAAAAAAAAAAATAATTCCCTAGGTCCGTTAGATAGATTAGGTTAATAATCACCATTTATTGGGATAACATCCGAACAGCCACTGATTTACTGTGTAAAAGAGACTGAATCAACATGAGGAGGAACCCATGAGATGATGAACAGGTTCTATTTATTAGAAATACTTTTTATTCTTCATTTTCACCTGCTGATGATTTCACCTAAATAGAAACAGTGATTTTCACAGTAACAACAGGCTATGGCAAGCTGTTTCGATATGTACTAGTTTTACTGAATATCTATTCCTGATATCTGAAAAAAACAAAAGTTTTTTCTTTGTCTAAATGACCATTTCAAACAAAATGTCATTCTTCACATCTATGATAAATATTCTGGATGTCTAGACATTAATTTCAGATCTCTATATTTCTAATATTACTGGTTAGCATTTGGATTATTTTAACTATGAAATGTTTTTCTGATATCATAAATAAATTTTCAGTAAAATTGATGTCAGAGTGTCAAAGTCATATCGGCCACTTAACATGTGTAAACATTTCTAGATATCCATCCATCCATTTTCCATCACACTTTATCCCAGCTGGGATCCTGAGGAGTGCTGGTCTATCTCTACCCTGGACAGGGAGGAGGGGTCCATCCTGGACAGAGAGGAGAGAGCTTTTAATAAATATAAAGACAGCCTGCCATAGCCCACTTGATATAAACTTATGGATTAACTCAAGCAACAGTTTTCTCCTTCGCCTCCTTCCTCTCCTTTGTAGCTGTAGTGTTGTTTCTCTGTCTTTTAAACATATTCTTCATTTTTATTTTATATTTTTAGTATTTCTGCGTTGGTGACTCGTCGATCAGTGCTCCAAAGATAATAGCTTTTAATACTTGTTGCGTACGGGTTTAACTCTGGGGGAACTAGTTAAAATTGATTGAACTAATTGATAGCAGCCGTTGTGAAACCGAACACTCAGTTCCTGACTTTATCGATTTATTGTTCCAGATCAATTTAGATTAAATAATTCTTGAAATTTTGAACCTGAGCCCATCGTTACTGAATTTGTTACATTCTGTCTGAAGTTTGACCTAAAGGAAGCAGATTTAATAATAATAATCGGCCTAAACTGCATTTTGCTTTCATTAAAGCTGAAAGAATTTTGCACAGTTTAGATAAAAACTAAGAAAACCAAGAACTGAGCCTATAGGACCCCAAAGAGGGGCAAAAGAAAACAAATAAAACACCTAAACTTCTGCAGGTCTTACTTACTGTCTGCAGATTTACACGTTTTTTTTTTATAGATGTCAAACTAATAGAAGCCAACCTGCATCTACTTTAGAATTAGTATAAATACAGTCGCTCTATAAGGGCTAGAAGAGTGTTAGCAAACAGCCTGACTGAGCTGCAAAGAATTTGTTAATAATGAGCAATAATAGTCTCTGCATGAATGTTGGACGCAGATCTGCTCACAAACACTAGATTTTTGAAATTATTAATTTAAAGAAGCTGAAGATGTGTCATTTGTCATTTTTTCTTACACTCCACTTTAAGGACTACTTTACGCTTCACTATCTAGCAAAACCCCAGTAAAGAGTTGGTTTTCTGGATGAAACAAACCAATATGTGAAAAAGGTTATTTTTCCTGTGTCAGCCTCTTAGCACTGTTGCTGTTCTCCCTCCAGTTTTGTCTCTGACGTTTTCTTTGATGACTTATTCGATTTTTGGAGGTGTTTTATCCAACATTAGACACCGTTTCTTACCCCGTTTCCTGTGCTTTCTGTTTTGTGTGTTCAGATTTTGAGATCCCTTGAATCAGCTCTTAATTATAGCTTTCTTTTGAGTTTTGCAGCCTGTCTCTGGCGTTAGGGTTTGCTTTATAACCGGCATATAACAGATGGTGCCTTTCTAGGTGATGTGATGCATCTGTCACATGATGCCTGTTAGTTAAAGTGAAACAAGTCTTGTTACGGGGAGGAGATGGAGCTTGTCCCTCATATGAGACATGGTGGTCTGTCTCCTTTTTTGTGAAGCGGCGTCTGTGAGGGACACAGCGGTGCTGCAGCTGAGCCTCTGGGAGCACAGAACAAGCAAAGCTCCCTGCAGGCTTACAGGCTGTGCAGAAACACTCGCTCCTACTACGAGCCGTCCACCTTGCTAAATGTTTGTGATCCACTAAACATTCCTGAGATTTGTTACACAGTGAGGGCAAGTATCTGCTTTTGACTCTGTGATTGAAAATTATTCACTGTTATTGGGAAAAAAATGACAGTAGCAGCCGTTCAAAATAACCCTTCTCAGCCAAAAGGCAGAAAAATCCCCTCCAACTTCCAGCCACTGGCCTTCTCCTGGGTGTGCATTTTTTTTTACTGCTGATGAAGGTTCTCAGTCATCCAGGTCATAGTCATTCCGTAAAAATAAAAAATAAAAGATCCACTGGACTTGGTTTCCAAGATTTGAAGACGTTTCTCCACCTCTCCAGGAAGCTTTCTGAATTCTAATGTCTGGATCCGCAGTGAGTTTGAGTCTTTATAGACAAAGCCTGGTATCGCTGGGAAACATGCAAATGGAAACCGATGAATAGGTTGTTTGGTTCCATTGTTAGCCTGTAATACCTGAAACCTGTCTATGATTCTGAGGGTCGGTCGTTAAGGAGGTATTGTTCACCGGCTGGAGCGGGTAGGTCCCTCATTCCTCAGTGATGGGGTGGGGGGGTGGTGATATCTGGAAGGGATCATCTCGATAACTGAATAGTAAGTTTTTGGAAGCTGAAATAGGAGTCCCCCCCCCCCCTCTGTTTAAAGCTACAGTGTGTAACTTTTAGCGACATCTAGCGGTCAGACTGCAGACTGCAGCAACATGAACATCTCCCCCCCACCGCTTCTCCCCCCCAACAGTACGGCGAGCGTTACGGGACAAAATGTCTTCCACGACGTCCGCATCACCTACCTTCTCAAGTGATGAGGTTTGTTTACATAGATAATTTTACAGATAGTATTTCATTAGTCTGTGTAGGGTATAGATTTCATGTAGACTTAAGATAATAAATATGCCCGTTATTTTTTCTACATCGTTGTGACATTTTGGCGATCTCGCAATCGCTAGTTTGTTGGCTCTGCACTGCCGTAGCGCAAAGATGTCAGCCTCCATGGCTGCGAGACCCGCTCCTATGTAATTATAAATAACGAATTCTAAGGCAACGCAAATATTAAGGTTAAGAGGCTGAGCTCATAGATGATGATAAATAACATAGTTATGTATAATATATTACATTTCTGACTGTATATCCCTGTAATTATTACACACTGTAGCTTTAAGGTTGGGTTTTCTTTCTTAACATAGATGCTTCCTTCACGCCCCTCTCAAACCACCCGTCTTCTTTGTCCAAAATGTGAACATTCTGGTCCTCCAAAGAATGTCCTTTGTCCATCAGGTGTAGATGTAGCGCAGAGTCTTGTCCAGAGGAGGGCGCTCTCTTGTGTTGGGCCATGTGTCTGTGGAGAGGTTGTTTGGTTTCTCCAATATAAAGATCAGAGCATTCCTCGCTGCATTGAACAGCATAAACCACTCCGCTCAGATTGGGTCTGAGGGTTTTATCTTTAGGATGCACTAGCCTCTGTTTAAGGGTTTGGTTTGGCTTGAAATGTTCTGGGATCTTGTGTTTGGAGAAAATCCTCTTCAGCTTTTCAGACACTCCAGCAACATAAGAGATTGTGATGTTTTTGCATTTAATAAAGGCAAAAATTAAACGCAAAATTAAACGATTAAACGCAAATGGACTAAAAATCTTTATTTTATGGAACTAAGGTTATAGCAATAAAAGTGATGATCATAACTTCCTTACTTCTTTACAGTCTTTCTTAGACAATTGACCCACAATATTAAAAAACTACCATTTATGGATCTACTAATTGAAACTGGTTTCCTCAGGACAACATTTACATAAAGAAGTTAAATTTATATGACTTCTTGCAGTCATAGCATTTAATCATGGTCTCCAATTTTGTCAATAAAAAACGGAAAGAAAAAAAAAGAAAAAGATTAAAAGTAAAAACTCCAAATTCACCAAGTTTCTGGAGTTTTTATTCATCACTGATTTTGATTCATTATTTAGACAATAGATCAAAATTATCAGGAATAGAAACTTATCACCATAACTGTCATGATGTTACAAAGTTCAGACCCAAATGCAGAAAACCGAACAGAGAGACCAGGGAAAAGGTTTAACAGGTTTTGTTGAAGAAGTTAAACAGAGGGAGATGTGTTGCTCTGAACACTGCTCAACTGGAACTGTAAAGTGAGGGGAAGACACAGCGGTTAGTTCAGGCTCAGTGGGGAATATGACTCGTTAACTTGGAGAAGAGGATTTGGTTGCCGACTCACGTTTCCAGAGAAGTCGTTGAATCCTTGACTCCAGTCTGTGTGCCGTGGTTCCAGTGTTTGTCTGATTCGGTGGAGGGAGGAACAGGGTTTACCCAGAATGCGGTTGTTTGTAGGTGAACGGAGAAACTGACTGCCGCTCAGATTTCCTGCGGTACTTGAACGGGTCATAGTGGAGAATAATCCCTTTCTCAGTGCGAAGCTCAAATGATCTCTCGGGGAAAGTGGATCCAAACCTCCTGTTTGAATCTCAGCTCAGTTTGAAGCTCAGTTGATCCTTCCAGGGAGAGAAGGTCCGAGAAATCCAGTTTGCAGGATGACTTCCTGCCGAGAGGCAAAGACATAACGTTAAACTCAGGTTGACAAAAACTCAGTTTGACTCAGCAAAACTCCTTTCTATGGATCTTTTCTATTTTGGGCGTAAACATAGAGTATTCATAACGAGTCCACAACTTCTGTCCACCGACAGCCTAACGTCTGCATAACGCACAGCAGCGTGATGCCCAGAAAATGATGCACAAGCCAGCCAATTAAAAAAAATCCTATTTACAAAACATTCATGTATTTTTACATATTTTTTGGTATAATTCCTGCTCTAAGTGGGTCACCATTTCAACCATTGATTGATCACGATTAATTGTTTCAGCCATATTTTCATTCGACCGCCTGAACGGAGCGATCTCCCCTGGTCCCGTAACGAGTACGAGGGACCATGAGCAGGTTCTGGTCCTGTGACCTCAGCCTCCCAGAGGTGGTGGGGGTGGGGGGCCATGTATAAGGACACAACAAGTCCTGATGTAGGAGGGAGGCTGACCGTGGAACGCCCTGAAGGTCCTTTATCCCTTTAGTCATGTACAAAAAAACTACTTAATTACTATCTTTTTGGTGTTTCTTGAAGCGTATCTGACCTTAAATAGTTTTTTTTTGTACATATCTAAAGGGATAAACACCCGTCAAGGTCATTTAAAGTCTATTTTTCATACAAAACTAAATCAGAGTTAAATGTCCGTCTGTAAAACTGGAAATACCCAATTAATTACACTCAAATTTTAACATTATACATTTAAATTAAAGGGAGCAGAAGGTTAATTTTTTTAAGAACATAATTGCAATACAAGCAACTATCTGACTGTTCAGTAAGTTAAAAATGTTTCAGTTTGTCAAACCCATTTGTCATTTTAGTTAATTTAATGATAAATATAATTTTTTTATTAAATCAGTTGTCTGTTTCTTTTAGGGAAAAAGGGATGCAGTTTAACTTAGTGAAGTAGAGGCAGTTATAATAGATCTCTATTAGCAGACTGAAATGTAAAAAAGAATAAATAAATGAGAACAGAGCCGTAATGTCGGCTGAATATATTCAGTATTTATCGTATTATAGCCGCAGGTAAACAAAATGTTGCTGAAATAAGTTGTGCTGAAATAAGTGCTGAAAAATTTTTGTGCTCCAGAGGCTGAAGGTGCAGCATGGACTGAGGATTACCCTGCAGATGAGCGGCTGCACGAAGCGCCGAGCCCGTCCTCCGATGCGAGAAGCAGGCTCTTTGAAGTGGTGCTTATAGACTAGCAGCTTTGGACCCAGATCTCCTGAGGCACAGGCCTCTTCTCCTCACTTAGAGCACACAGATATGCTGTGGCAGTTTTGATGACTGGACGCTGCTCCAGATCCGCCTGTCCAATTAGCCAACCTTTTGCATTCCCTGAGGACGGATACCTGCATGTCATTGTGTCTGAGCTTACTCAGTGTGAACCAGGTCACTTCTGCACGTTCACTACTATGTTTGATGCCATAATAGGCCAAGGCTATTGTTGCTATCTAGGTATACTAATAAAGTAGAGCTTTAAACCTACTAAACATTTAACCATATAGGTTCTTTGATTAAAAATGTTTACTGACTTGTGAAGGGAGCTTTCTCAGGCTGTGTGGAGCTTAATGTAACACCAACCTGCTCCCCTCATCCAGTTCAGGCTACAACACTTTTATTATTTTACAAAAACTTCCCATTTTATAACTAATAATTATTATGCTACGTTCAGACGGCACGCAGCAGACGCAGCAAAAACACCCATGCTGCTTCATTTCTGATGCTTGTACCAGTTTAGTTCTGACGCGCAGCTGAAGCATCTTTGCTGCTCTAGCTGCGCGGTGATAAAGTTGTTCTGATGCGTGGTGGGCGGAGCTACTCTATCCTTTCTCTGCCTGGAACAATGGCGGCTATATTAGCTGTGATCAGCGGGTAGAAAGTAGTTAGAATCTATGTTGAAGTGAGAAAGTCCTCCTGAAAACATGGTCTGTGCAGTCAGTTCATCCAGATTACCATCCTGCCTTCAAAGATTATTTCTCTGTGGGAGCCGCTCAGACCCCCACATACCGGCGCTGCGCTGTCACTGGGAATCCCCAGCAGCAGCTGCCTCAGGCCCGCTCGCCTCTCCAGGGTTTTCCCCTCCTGTTGGTGGCGGCTGGAAGTAGATGTTAGCGTTTTTCAGGTCTGCGCTACAAACTGCAGGCAGCAGGATAATAAAAGCCAACATATTCTGCCGGCAGGTTTCTACATTTGAAGTTAATTTAGGCGTTAATAAACTGTTTCAGAGGAGTGATCCTAGCGCTCTGCATCAGCAGTGCTGCGTCTGACTCCCTGCCAGCTCCCAGATCAGCTTCTCTCATTGGTCGATGAGGCGCGTCCAGCAGCTAAAGTTGAATTTTTCCAACTCCAGCAGCTGCTGCTTTCGCAGCACATCACGCGCATCAGATGCTTAGAAGCTCATGAGGCGCTGCTGCTGCTCGAAACGCGCTGCAGGACCTTTTGCTGCTCCTGATGTGCGGCAACAATTGACTGCATATAAACCAGCTGCTTCTGCTGCTCGCAGTGTGAATGTAGCATTACTACTGATGCAGAGATTGGTCTTCATCTTGGCTAATATTGATCTCTATTTTCCCTGAGCTTTAACCCGCTGATTTAGATTTTCACCAAATTTTTTTTATTTTTCATGCTAAATTATCCTTGTTTATGCATCAAAGGCAATGTTATTAAACTTCACATGTTGTATTACACCTCTTAAACTGCGTATCTCATCTCAACATGGGTGTCAGAGCTAAAAGTGAATTTGATAACTTTATTTTTCTTTTTTCAAAGTAACTTTAGCTTATCTGTTTGTAAAATAGATCTTAGTTTTCCAGTGTTTTATTTTTTCTTTGTTGTTTGATGCTGTGCAGCTGGAAAGGATTTTTGCCAGTATCCTTTCATTATTTTAACATTAGCTATGATGCGTTAGCATAGAAACTATGGCAAGTTGGTTTTAACACCATGGAGCAGCTTATTAATATATCTAAAGCTTAAACTATACTTTAAAAACTTCTGCAAGTTGAGTTGAAAAGGAGACATTGAGGATGCAGAGAAGGAGCAAAGGGAAGGCAGAAATGGGAACAGTGAGATCTTTAGGAAACAAGTTTTAAGGATTTTAGGCCCAGAATAAACCAGCCAGAACATCAGCAACGCAGCATCATGTGTTTATTGCCAGCTACTGATGCAAAAGGCAATAGCATTCGTGGCAATAAATGGTGATTTTAATCATGTCCCACTTTCTGCTACTCGTTCCAGCAGTTTGTCAAAAAACTTGGACTTGTTTTATGCAAATGACTCCTGCATCTTTAAAATAAAACCTCCTCTGGGGAAATTTGAATAACAATGTCGTCTATTAAGCCTCTTTATAAGAGACAACCTGCCTTAAAAAGTACTGCAAGAAGCTGGTGATAAGAAGCTGAAGAAGCCCTGCAAGGTTGATCGTAGGCCATCTGCAGAGGACATCAGTGCAATGACCGAGCATCTGACTGACTACATAAACGTCTGAATAGATAACACCTTCCCCAACAGAACAATGAAATGATTCACTAAAAAGGAACCCTGGAACACCGGGGATCTGAGGGAACTACTAAGCAGGAGAGTAAGAGCCGCCAGGATGGGAGACTCTTATGGGAGATGCATTATGAAGGACTATACAGCAGCAACTTAAGGTTAATATAAGAGACAGCAAGGAGGCACACAGTTACAGGCTGGAAATTCTGCAGCTGCTGAGACGCGCGGCACATTTTCATACGGATTGTACGTACGTCAGGCATAATGAGCCATCAACCCGTTAGCTCCCACCCCCCGGCCACAGATCATTTTCACTCCATAAAGAAAACGACCGTTAACTAAACTGTAAGCGAACTATACTTTACAAAACACCCATAACTGATCCGTCATCAAATTAGAATTCATAATTTTCACTTCTTACCCTGTTTCCGTCTTCTAAAGTTTTAAAACACGTTCTATCCTGGCATAAATGAGCTCATCTTGTCTGTAAAACTTCACAGAAAAGTAATTGCATTTGCCAAGAAATAAAGTCACATGTTGTAATAATCTACAAAAGCAATTTTTTTTCAGATGAAAAAGTAAAAGTAAATAAAAGTAAAAGTTAATAAAAGCTCATTTTTTCTGTGTCTACTGATGCATGTCAGCCATTTTAGATTATCTACATTATGTGGGCTTATTAATTGATGTTTGCTCCCACAATCAAGCATAAGTGAATTTCTCAGTATCCAGAGTACGTTGGAAACATTCAGCCTGTGAGAAACTCCATCTCCAGGCGCTTGCGTCACTGTAATCTTTGCGCAGCTTTAACTCCATAAATCAGTCACCAATCAAACTTTGATTGACATATTTTGTTAGCCAATAAAAGACGCTAACAATGAAGTATTGGAAGTGTAGTGGTGGGCTGTCGAGTCGTCCCCCCTTTTTCCTCCAAGCTCAGGTCCTCTACCAGAGGCCTGGGAGCTTGAAGGTTCTGCACAGCATCTTTTACAATTCCCGGCCGGGGGTCTTTCTGCATGGAGTTTGCATGTTCTCCCTGAGCATGTGTGGGTTCTCTCCAGGTATTCCGGCTTCCTCCCACAGTCCTAAAACATGACTGTTTGGTTAATTGGCTTCTCTAAACCCTCCTTAGGTCTGAGTGTGTGTGTGAATGGTTGTTTGCCCTGTTTGTCTCTGTGTTACCCTGCGGTGGTCTGGAGGGTGGACCCCACCTGCATACAGGAGAGCTCAGGGCACAGAGAGAGAGAAATGGTGCAAGAACCGTCCTCTTCCAGGACCTGGTTTAGCTCCAAGGCTAGCTGAACGTTTCCAGCGAGGCTTACTGCGTGCAGCGAGGCTAAGGCTTTATCCTGCTTTCCCTGCCTCCTTTTCCAAAGGCCAGGATCTGAGCCAGCATGGATAAAGACACATAGGACTGATTTAAAGGCAAAGAAGAATGAACAATCTGGGATTCACATGGAAAAATATAGAATATAGTCGACTTTTTCTAGATGCTCGTTCATTTGCATGGTTGCTCTTAGTGAACACATTCTCAGAAAATAAATAGTTTTTATATATTAAAAAATATAAAGCTGACTGATAGCTTCTTCATTATTAAACTGGTCCATTATTATTTTTTTAGGTTTATGGCACAATATTGGACATAAACACAGATTTACCTTCACGGCCTCAGAAGGGCAGATTTATGGACAAAAAGTAAACCTGGACATGAAATTTTTTAAAGTGTTTTTGTGATGTTTTGTTGTTGGCATTCATATAAATACACTGGTGTGATAAATTGATTGGTTTTGGGTAAATATTTTGACTTTATAGCCCCCCCCCCCCCCCCCCCCCCCCCTGCTATTGGTTAGCTAAGAGGTTAACTGCAACATATAATTAGCCTTGAATCAAATTGAATGAAATAGACTAGATGAATTAATTTGTTCTTACATGGTTGCTGCTGATGCTCAGTTACTATTGGAGCTGTGAAAGTGTTATTCTGCAGCATCCCGGCCGGTAAAGCATGTGTTGATTCTGATTGATGGGGCTGCTTGGTGACCCTGGAAGAAAATGAAAACGTTCAGCTTCACTTGATCTCTAGATGTTGTAAAATGTTTGGATGTAGAGCAGCACATTTTTCATATGATCAGCATCAGAGGAAGCATTGTGACAGAATATTTACTAAAATTCTGTAAAAATATAAAAATAAATAAAGGTCATCTAAGCATTGACAGAAGATTGGAGGAGTGTTTTTCTTTTGGTGGATTTAATGATATGTTTTCTGCAGATTAAAGCTCATCAAGAAAATATTATAATTCTCTAATTAGTTCAAAATTTTAACCGTTTCAGATGTAAGCTCTTTGTGTAAGCACATAAAACCAGCATTTTTAATCAAAGTTATACTGTGAACCTTTCACACCAGTAAGAACCTCATACTTCAGGCTGGAGATCAGCTCTGCCTTTCTTGGAAATCGTCCACACTTAACCTCTTGCATGATTTTGCTCTTTGTTGTCCTCTTCAGCTAGAAGGAGTTCATTACAAGCTCATTTGCAGCATCATTGGAAGCACTTGCCCTGGTACACACTGCCATTTATTTCCTCTTTTATGTGCATATAAAAGAGACAGCGGCTGAAATCTAAAACAAACACGCCGCTTTCAAGTTCAAAGTGCCTTGACTTCTAAAGGCTTAGGATCAAAGGCTTCGATGACTTGTTGGACTCGCTCGTCATTTTTTACTGAGTGCTGCCGTTTCAGATTGACTGCCGATCCCCCAAATCCCCGCTCCCGCTCACCGCTACGCTCTTTTTCCTGGCAGTACCTGCTTTGTGTGTCAGAATGCTGCAGCTCTGTTCCCATATTCAGAATGTAAACAAGCATTTTAACTAGGGCTGCAACTAACGATTATTTTAAAAATCGATGAATCGGACGATTATTTTTTCGATTAATCGATGAATCGGACAAAAAACATTTTTTATTTTAACCTCTTTATTCCAAAATAAACATTATAGACAGAACAAACAAGCACACAAGTACAGGTTGCTCATTAACTGTACTGGTGCAATATGAAAAATAAATGTTTGTGTTAAAACTACGCAAACTTACATGAGAAATGTAGCTGTACATCCACAAAATATAGGCTACTTTGTTTCATAAAGCGCAAAAAAAGACATTTTTGTTTTTTAAAGCCCCTAAGGGGTTCAAACAATAGGCCCCCCCCCATTTCAACAAATGAGTTTTTTTAGACTAGAAGAGTTCTGCCTTTTAAGACAGGAAAGTATAGCAGTTAAAGTTGAGAAAATACTGAACCATAGAGATAAAAATAGCCCTGTGATTCAAATTATAAATTGTATTTGGAATAAAAATGAGAGAACTAGGGGTGGTAAAAAACACATCCTCCAAAGACTCCAATTTACATGGGAATGGGGCAGATAATTAATTGACATATTACTGATCTTGCTGGATTTTATTCTGCTTTACTTCCATAAATTGCAGGATCTTCTTTACTTTATCTTTGCCAGAAGATTTAAACTTTAAAAGTCTTGCCCTCATAATTTGCAAGTTAATTTATTTATAAAGTAAATATAAACGCTGCTTAAACTAATTCAAATGAAATTAAAAGTAAAATAAGTAGCCAACCTTATCACTGTCTGTATCCTACTAACACGGTAAGGAAAGCATCAGATGAGCTACCTGAGAAACTAACGTAACGTTTCCCCACTTTAAAACCAAACAAACATGGTGGTTCCGTGCCATGTTAATTTGTTTTGAAAAAAGTTGCATGTTATCACTTTTTTCACTTTACAAAGCACAGGCTATTTTAATTATTGTGATCAATTTGCGCCGTCAATCCCGGTGCATGCGCGCCTCATTTGCAGTCTGGACGCTGAGGCTCTGACTGCAGCGCTGAGAGGGACTCCTGCGGGAGCGGGGGGAGGCGCCCCACGGCAGAGTAGGAACGATACATGCTTTCACGTAAGAGTCTCTAAAAGCCGCCAGTGACACCGAAAAAAGTCACCAGATTTGTCGCTAGTCGCTTTTTTGAAAAATGGTCGCTGGAGGGGTCTGAAAAGTCGCTGAGTTGGCAACACTGCACCTGCGGCGCTGACTCGCTCTGCCGTATTTTTTTTCTTCCTCTTTCAGTCAAGAGGCAGTGATGACGGCGCGGCGGATGACGCAATAATCGCGCGACACAACTAATCGATGATGAAATTCGTTGCCAACGCTTTTAAAAGTCGATTTTTATCGATTTTATCGATTCGTTGTTGCAGCTCTAATTTTAACCTTTCGCTCCTCCAATGCTGCACCTGCTGGACTATTTTAAGCTAAGAGTTATGTGCAGCGGGAAGGATACATTTAGTTCCTGTGCGCCGTGATAGCTGGAGGTGTTGCAGGCTTTTCTTACTCTAATGATGCAGGGATTTTTTCTGCACAGCCATAGAAGATTTGAATATCTCTCTAATAGCCTCACACGGTGCGTTTCTTCCTTTTATTCCTTCAGCCCAGCTTGCAGGCGACAGCTTGCTGTGAAAAAGGGATGAATGAAATGAGACCTAGAGTAATACTGGCCATTACTTTAAATACAACTTTTAATTTGAAAACCATGTGAGTGATAGAGCACCACCTGCCACCCACCACCTCCTGACCTACAGGGAAATCCCAGGACTTTGTTGCCCCACATCAGCGTTGGCTTCCAGGATCCTGACACATCCAAACATTGATCAGTGAGCCCCTGGCTGCTGCTCCCAGACGCCCGCAGCGGTCCAGCTCTTCTTGTTTAAGATTCATTGCTACTCTTCCTAACGCCATGCTTTCTAATGGACTGGACTTTATTGACCTCTTTTTAGAAAACACAAGCAGACCACAGAGGCTATTTTTGAACATCTGTGAATAGAGATATTCATCATCCAGGAGAAGGCTGATCTTTACAGAGCCTCTCCTACTTAGAGCTTGCCATCTGTGGCCCATCTGAGCAAAGATAAAGACATATAAATAATGGCCGACTTGCTTGTAATGACTGTTATGCAGTTTGTATCTCTACAATCTGATAAAGGTCAGGGGAGATGGATCAAGTGTATTTACTAGGCGGGGTCATCTCCATCTGTAGTCGGGAGATGAAGAAAGGTAGTGTTTATTTTTTTATGGCTTCTTGATATATTTGCACGGCAGGATTAACATACAGAGGATTGTTGAATTCTGCAGCGATCACAGCAACATATGCAATCTTTCATCTCCTGTTTTTAGGGGGTTTAAACTAGAGATGCACGATATAATGGGCCCCCTATCGGTATCGGCCTTAAAACTGAATATCGGACATCGGCCACCCCACCGATATTTAACCCGATATTTGATCAGCTTCTGAGTTTCTAAAGTCTAAAAAAAAAAAAAGAAAATACTACTACTTCTTCCTCAAAAACTTCTTTTTTACAGACTTAAAAACTTCTAAAGACGAGGGAAAAAATATTGATCCATTAAAATATCCCAATATCTTCATATGCTGATATATTGCCATTTAAAAACACCATATCAATCTCTTTTACTAATGAAATATTGCTATATGTCATCGTTATGCTACGAAATCCCCCGAAAATTCACCAAATGTTGCCATATTTTTATATGTTGATATATTGACGCGGTATCGATCTATTTTACTAACAAAATCTCACAAGAATTTGCAAAATATCACGAGAGTTTGTAACAGAACGATGAAATTTCACGAGATTTTGAAAGTAAAATAGATCGATACCGCATTTTTAAAAATCTATTTGATATCAGCATATGAAAATATATTTGAGTATATTATTTTTCAAAGTGTCAGAAATGGATAAGAAAACTGCTATTTTCAATGACTACTTATTTTTGTCCAGCTTTAACATCGGTATCTATATCGGTTATCGGCTACATGAGTTTTAAAATATCGGCATATCGGCCAAAATCCCAATATCCTGCATCCCTAGTTTAAACCTAGTTGCTAAGAAATCGTTACCCTGTTATGTTTTGAGGATGCAGTGGTTACAAAGTCGTCTTTATCTGGTAAGAGTCTAGCACATATAAAAAAGTTTAAGTAGCTCTATAGATTCAATCAGAAAGACTCTGGTTCTTCTTCTGTCGTTTGTGCAAAGGCTAAAAAATAGCTGGAGATTTAGGCTACATCAAGACAAAAATAATATCTGATTATAGTTTTCAGAAATGTGTTTGTGTTTGATCAGGTCCCAGATATCCATCTGTCCTCATGAAGGTAATCCCCAATCTACCTTCACAATTTCTAGTGTTTTTCCATTCGTAATCTAAATGCTGCAGTCCATTCTGAGTTTATTATGTTAGAGGTGCAGTTAAAGAGTCAGATCCTGAGGTCAGGTCTGAATGACTGGTTGTAGTGATTTCTCTAAATTATCCTAAGAAAAAAAGGGTTTAGCTCAGGAGTCTGTGAGGACTAGTTCCATTCTTCCCATGAAGCTCACTTGTCCATGTTTTCATTTACTAAGTTTTATGCATTGGATGATTTAACTCAAATTATTTATATGCTTTTTTTGTGAGTAAAAGTGATTAGAATACCTGAATTTAATGATCACATTTATCAACTTTGGCTCTTAGGAGTTTAGAAAACCAAGAAATATATGGTTTATACGTTTTATTGTTTTGCCAATAAATGTTGCAAACTAAGTTTTGCTGAATAAAGTATTCAATCTTCCAGCCAGAAGTGGCTCAGAACTTCATTTGGACATAATGAGTAAAAGTTTAAGAGCAAATTAGTTAGAATTTTATTTTCCACTTTCTATGGATTTTTGGAACATGGTTACTAGGTAGTTGTGGGTGGAAGAAGAGCCGTGGGTGAGGGCAGTGGGAACATTTACAGGAGGTATTTGGTGATTTAATTTGGGTTTTAAGTCGTAAGGTAATGAAATAAAATGGGTAATGATTTGTAGGAAATAATGAAATGTATGGTTATGGGACTTGGTGAACTGCTCTGTGATTGAACACCATGTTTCAGTCCTTTTAGAGACTTTAAGTTTAGACTTTTATTTAGGACTAAGCTGAATTGAATTGCCTTTATTATCACTTTAAAGAATCATGAAATAAAATTACTTGGATTGCAATAGATATTATTGGACATTCCCAAAAAAAGTAAAAAAACAAAAAACAATCTACTGCACTTTGTTTCCAACGTTGAAGATGTTTCGCTTCCCATCCAGGAAGCTATTTCAATTAAAATTATTTTCATCCAGGCCAACTATTCCCTCTAACGACCCCCCTTTCAGAGACATAGACAGGTATGGGGCATTGCAGGCTAACAAAGAAGCCAAACGACCCCCATTCCAAAGGGGGGGACCCGTTCATCCGTTTCTATCTGCATGTTTTCTAAACTAAAACCAGGCTTTGTTGGGCTGCTGGATAAAACCTGGAACTAAACGCTATTTCTGACATTTTGAATTGAAAAATCCTCCTGGATGGAAGAGAAACGTCTTCAGACTTGGAAACAAAGTCCAGTGGATTGATTTATAAGTTTTTTTTGGAATGACTCTGACCTGGATGACTGAGAATCTGCAGCAGGATACTATTGGTCAGTTAAATATGTCATTAAAGGTCCATAAAGTTTTGTCTTATGTAGAGAAAAAAATCTCTGGTAGATTTCCGAACACTCAGTTTTCATTTTCACTGTAAATCCAGCTGCTAAAAGTCAACTTGCCAAACTCACATAAAGGAGCTGACTCTGTGTGGCCAGTTCACATTCAGCTGTGAAGCGTCTCAGCCTCTCTGTGGATTCCCTAAAGATGCCAGTAGGACATCATCATCTGTCTGACGTCGCTAAACCAGACTAACTTCTCTCCCCAACCAACCAATGAGGTTTTACTGAACAGCACAAGGTTTAGCCCTGACTGACTGTTTCCAGATTTGTTATTTAACTTTGTGCTCAGATTGTCTGCATTGCTGTTGACTCACAGGTTCAAAGAATAGAAAACTCTTAAAAGCATCACCGGCACAGAGGAAGTGAACAAACACCAGTCAGAATTTAAAGTTCTAGATAAAATTCTACATAAAGCAGATGCATGTGGTTCCACTTGGATGTCAGATTGATGCTTGTTGCTCAGCCGCTTTTTACAGAACCGGCAAAAAAAGCTGCTGAGAAATGACCGATCCAAAGAATGGAAGAGTGGTCAATCTGACAGTTTGGCTCGCTGAATAATAGTCAGCCTTAAATGAAAAGGTTGCACAGTGGAGCAGTGGGTAGCATTGTTGCCTTGCAGCATCAGTGGGTTTGATTCCCAGCCAGCTGTCTATCTGCAATGAGTTTGCGTATTCTCCCTGAGCATGCGTGGGTTCTCTCCGGGTACTCCAGCTTCCTCCCACAGTCCAAGAACATGACTGTTAGGTTAATTGGCTTCTCTAAATTCTCCTTACTGTAGGTGTGGGTGTGTTTGTGCATGGCTGTGTCTCTGTGTTGAACTGGCGACCTGTCCAGTGTGGACCCCTCCTCTTGCACATGGACTTCATCGGCATTGGCCCCACCGCCACCCAGACAAGAACTAAGCGGGAGAAAATTGATGGATGGAAATTAAAACGCATAGCATTTAGGCTTCAATCAGTGGATGGAAGCTGTACGTTTCTTCCTGGAATATAAATAATGTTTGAGTAAGTCATATCGAATTCCCATCTGGGATCTAGTGGCGAGGAGAAAATATATTATTAAAACTTATTCCCCAAACCCCTCTATTATTCAGTCATAGTCACTCTCCATGGATGTAAAACAGACATAAAGGATATAGGGTCATTTTTATTGTTCTCGCCTTTAAAAATGTTTGAGTTGCTTTTTTTTTGTCAATATAACATGCAACATATTTCTTCACATGACTTTTTCAAATGAGAAATACAACAAACAACAAAAACGACAGCATCGACCACTTAATAAAGAATTCCTACATTAACATTTCTCTGTGAATTACTTTCTATTTCCTCTACTTTCTATTTTCTAACGTTAGACCCAATGTCAGCGTCTAACTCAGTCAATGTCTTCCAGTCAGTCTGAGATAGCCAGACTGATGTTAGTCTGCAGACTAAACTATAGGATCCATCGGCTATAGATGGATTTATTGCTTAGTTCATCCACTGACTGGGAAATTACCAGTGGAACGTCTTCCTGCAGACAGAAAACTGCTGGTTTTAGCAGCTAAATGCTAAACAGGGAGGCATTATCACTGTGCATCTCCCTGGGAGAGGGGATTACCAAGATGGTGGACGGTGGCTCCACTTTTTCCAGGCAATCAGCAATCCAGTGAATAAATAGAGATCAGTGGGGCCATCTTTGTTATTCGCCACCGTCACAAAAAATCCCATAATGCTTTGCAAGGAGAGATCTCATAAAGCATTCTTGGAAATATCTGCTCGTCCAGTGAGCATAAATGATAACTACTTTTTAAGGTGCATTGTGGGATATTTAGAGTCCATTACCTTTTTATCCACTAGACCAGGCATCCCCAAACTCGGTCCTCAAGGCCCCCTGTCCTGCAGGTTTTAGAGGTTTCTCTGCTTCAGCACAGCTGGTTATGATTGCAGTAGACCAAAAGCCTGTTAATCAGCTTTCAATTAAAATCAGCTGTGCTGGAGGAAGGAAACCTCTGAAACCTGCAGGACAGGGGGCCTTGAGGACCGAGTTTGGGGATGCCTACACTAGACGTTCGGAAACTCATCTAAAATGGTGGAACCACTATATAGTGAATAAGGCAGATTTTTGGACACAGCCACAGAGTAGCAGTAATGAAACCAACAGAAGAGAAGACCTAAGGCGTTCTGTCAGCCATTTTCCATCAGCCTTAGCAGTATTCAGGCATCAAGTGCTGCTGTGGTAATAAACTGTCATTTATGCTGGGTGTGTAGAAACAGTGAGAACACCTAAACAAACGGGGCAGTGAGTCCTGGGGTCCAGGATGTAAAACCATAGGTGGAGGGTAGACGGCAAATATGAAGGAGGGACCTCTAGTCAGAGCAGGAAACAGACTAAAACAAAGTGAATCCAGTAGAACTTTCTATTGCCTATCTGACAATAGTTGAAGAAACTTTTGGTTCTCAAAATGTTATCGGTGGCCTATTAGTTGGTACTCACCGATACCGATACCACCATTTTAGTGCTGGATCGGGGCGCCGCCCGATTCTGATATTGGTGCAACACTAGTATATATAGTGTGTCCACATATGACAGCTTTTATTAACATGGCTATTTATATAGATGGATATTTATATATATAGTTGTTGTACTGGGTATTAATATAGTAATTGCACATTGTACATTGCAGCAGTTATTGCGGTTGTAGTGTGGCATTGTAGAGTCTGATTGCAGCAGGGCCTGCAGTACCTGCAGTAGTGCTCCTTTTTACAAACAGGCTGTAAAAGTCTTGTTTTTAGCTAGGTAATATTAGCTGGTTAGTTTGTCAGGTAGCCAGCCTGCAGTTGGCGGCTTAATGGAGAGGCTACTGCTGTCTTGGCTTAGAACTTTATGACAGAAAATGTTAGCAGTTATTTAGCCATAACTTTGTGAGCGCTCCCAATACCTTGATCCTGGACATGCTATGTGCTAACAGGGAAATTATACTAACACTTATGTCTGTTTATAAGCTTTGTGCATATTTAGCAGAATAATAACGGTGCATTTAGACGGGGGTTGGGAAGTGGTGGCCTAGTGTGGTTGGATCCAGAGGTTCTGAGTTTGAGTCCCATTCCCACAGGCTGCCACTCTGGGGCCCTGAGCAAAAGGCCCTTAACCCCACACTGCTCCCCGTACGCCACACAATGGTAGGCAACTGCTCCCCAAGGGGATGGGTTAAATGCAGAGAGAGAATTTCGTGGCTCTGTCACTGTGATGGTGCAAGGACAATAAAATGCTGGGAAAAAAATCAAAACAAAAAAACCCTGAAACTTGTTCTGGGTGTCAATGCATCAGATTTACACACAGAGCTTATGGTGGACGGCATCAAGCAACGTTGAGAGGTCCTGCAGCACATCCAGGCAACTGGAGGGGCACGCTGACTGTTGGACTGTCTCCACAGGTTTGGATATTGTCAACAATGTGTCAACAAATCAGAAAATTAATTGATACAGACCAATTATATTATAAAAACATTAAACACTACAGTATTTGTTTATTTTCTTAGCTCTGTTACTTATTCTGTTATTTTTATAAACTTTCTGAGGTCCACATTGTGTGACCACTTCTGCTTTAACCTTTCACTGCTTTAAACACCACAGTTTCCCCATTGTGGGACAATAAAGGGATTTTCTGTCTATTCTATTCTATTCTATAGACATGCGAGCTGTGATCACTTCTGCAGAGCTGTCAGCATATGAAGAACAAATAGATATAATGGAGTTAAATTCCACCGTTTTTTTAAGCGGAGAATGTTATTGTTATATACAAGGAAAAGAGATGAAGCTCTGACATTCATTAACTGCTCCACTGAAACTGAACTGTGGCAAAGCTGTTTAAAATGTTGCAATAAAAATATTAGATGTTATATTCTGGTACTTGCAGTTTTTACCACAAATCTTAAGAAATTCTTTCTATTCATGTTCAGTCCCTGTGAGCAGTCTGGCTGGCTCCAAACAGCCTTCGCTGGGGATTCCCAGCACTGCCGCTTCTATGCTGGAGGGGTTGTGGCGCTCCGAACAAAAACCTAGAATATTCTAGTAGAATCACAATCCTGATGAACTGACTGCACATAAGACCTTTTAAGATGGACTCTCTCACTCTTTAAACTTCCTTTACAACTCATTAAAGCAAATAAAATCAGGCCACATTCTAGGTTAGAAAATCAGAACAAAGCAACTTACCAACCGGATTGTCGAGCATCCTTAGCATTAAAGCCCCGACAGATGGATTTGCTCCGCATATCCATCTGGAAACCTTCCGTTGAAGTAATTTTGGGAAGGGGCGAAAATATTGGTTAGCTGATTGGCCTATGTTGGTGATAGACGGGCCAAATAAACCAATCAGATCAACGAAGCATATGACGTACTAACAACCAGGCTACTCTTGCCGAAACCAGTCGGGAGAAGAGCAAAAACATCTTTTCCTCTGAGAAAAGCCTCCAGAGCAGTGTTTTGCTCTTCTTTCGGTGAAGAAATACTCTGTAACTGTCGCGCTTCTCGTTGCGTCACACCTCAACCCGCCTCAAAGCCAACGCTGATTGGACGTTCGTTTGGTGAACGGCTCCAAATTTTCTTTAACGGAGAGTCTCCAGACTGATCTGCGAGTGAAACCTTGAAAGCTGGCGAGATCAGGATGGTCTCACGAGGCTAGCATTAAAGGGTCAAAGCGTCACGCACAGATCGCTGGTCTGAACGCAGCATTTCAGGCCTTCCAGGAAAGAGCTGTGTTTCTCGTTTCTTAATTTTCTTTTATTGAAACACAACCTGGAGCTAGGAGCCTATTGGCTGCTAGCCCCCCCATCCATCCATGGCCTGGGCCATTCTTGTGGGTCACGGTTTCTGATGGAGACTGACTCTAGCTCTGAAACATTAGCTGAGGTGCAGCTTTTCCACATGAAACAACTTCACTGCCACTTTGTGAGCTAATCTTCTCCCTCAGGTCTTTGGGAAGAAGAATGAACACAAAGGTAAGACGGAGAAATACGATGAAACGACCAGTTGTGACAGAGGAAGAGAGGAAGATAGCTGCTGGTTAAAGAGGACAAACCCTCCTGCAGTAGGAAGGTTGAGCTGTCTGTCAGTTATTGAACGGCTGCAGGGATACTCTGGAATATTATAACATCCGTATATTTTGATAATGTTTAGTAATTAAATCATATATTCTAGTACAATAACACTGGAACCCCACCACCATTCATCCTGAGCGCTTCTGTCATCTAAAGGGAAAATGAGAAAGTTGAATCTAAGATGGTCACATTCCAGGAGAAGCAAGAGCTGAAGCATTTTCCTCTGCGTCTTCCTGAGCCACAGGCTCCCTGGGTTTCCTCTGATGCCCATTAATCATCAGCTCCTCTTGCCCCCCCCCCCTTCACTCTCAGCCTGTCAGTTAACAAGCTGCGGCACCATGACAGTGACGTGCGTGCGGCTGCCCGGCTCAGGACCTTATTGAAGAGGTATTGAAATGCTCCGGCATGGAGGCCAGTAAGATTATATTTCTGAGCTGAAGAACTGATTTAAAAAGGCGGGAATCTGGCCTCAGAATTCACTTAATCGTGCAAAGGAGAAGGCCTGGCTTTACTATGAGACACTTTCTATTTGACAGCAGTTACAATTGCATGTAATCAGCAAATGTTTTCATTTTAGGCATGGAATACGGCCCCCCCACTGAATACTTGACTCTGATCTTTTCTCTCTGTGTTTGTGTTGCTGTGTTTTCAGGCTCAGTGTCCCTCAGTGTGTTCCTGGTCTCCCTCGCTGTGACAGTTTGTGCAGTTTGGCTGGTGGCTCTTTGTGGTGTCTGTGGTTGGTGTCAACGGAAGCTGGTGAGTTTACACGCACATGCAGGCAAAACCTTTACAACCAAAATACCTCAGTAACCTGTGAACCCTCGCCAACAGCAGAGAACTTTTATGCAGATCAGCGGCTCTTAAAGGCGCACACACCCCTGATAACATGGCAGGTTTTCTTTATAGAACAATGAGGTCATGATAAGACAACATAAACTACCGTTGCTGCCAACTCAGCAACTTTGTTGATATATTTAGCTGCTCACCAGATCCTCCAGTGACTTCATTTCAAAAAAGTGACTAGCAATCTAGCAAATATACCGAAGACATATGAGCCTATATGCACGTTTAAAAATACAATAAATAACATTCACTACTTTACTGTCATATCCGCTTCAGTGCACCAACCAGGGTCTGGAACACACAGATATAATCAGTTCTCAGGTGATTATCTGCGCTATTAATTAAACTTCTTAATAACAGCGTAGATTAGGTCAGCTGGCAGGAACCTCAGTCACTGTGTTTATGTCACACGGGACTCTATTAGCTCCAAAATCCTTTTATGCAAACCACATGGAAATAATTATATTATTATACTACTTAAACGTTATTGAACAATTCTCCGTTACACAAAGAACTCAGGATCAAAATAGATCAGGGATCAGAATAACACTCTCTAAAATAATATGGTTACGTCAAACTGCATGAATAGATATATTTGTACGCGGTGGCACCATGCTCTGGCAGGTTGCCGTGGTTACATGTTACATGCTAGGTCTGGTTGCAGGTGCTGGGGCACGGCCCGCCGGTGCAGAGGCGGGGCGGACAGTCTCCTCACTCTAGCTGCTCCCAGTTGTCGTGGTTACGGTTCTAGTGTTCTTCTTTACTTGTTGTGGTTTTCCAAAAAAAATCCTAAATGATTTTCTCTGCCAAATTCCTGTCATTAGACTATTTCAATTCTATTCAGTGTATTTCTATAGCTCCAATTCACATCATGTCATCTCAGGTCACTTTCCAGTTCAACCAGATCATCCAGTCAGATTGATTCAAAGTTTTCTATCTAAGGAAAACCAGCTGATTGCATCGACTCATTGACTCTTCAGCAATCCCCCACACTAAGCATGCTTGTAGCGACAGTGGAGAGGAAAAACTCCCTTTGAACAGGAAGAAACCTCCATTAGAACCAGGCTCAGTGTGAGCGGCCATCTGCTGAGGCCCACTGGGGTTCAAGGAGACAGAAGCAGACATAGAAAAAGCAGCTGTGAAAGGCGGTATTTAAATTTACTAGCCTGCTGCCGCAAAAAATTCTAATCCAAATCCACGTAATAGTAAAATAAAAAAAGCTAAATTCTTTGCACAAATGAATAATTGTGCAAAGTATTTTTTAATACCTTCTTTTTAAAAATTGCCACTCTTGTCACTCTTGCCACTAGGGGGTGCTGCAGCATCCCCACCTTCCGTGGCCATGCGTAATTTTGTTAATGTGTTTGCCTACTTCAGATCTTTGGATGAAGAGTTTCTTCTGATCCTAATTTTTCAGCAAAATATGATTTAAGTCAAATGATACAAAAAAGAAAAAAAGTCAGAAAAAAACTAGAGCAGCTGGATTTTATTTCAGGTTAACAATATTCACTATAATTAAGAGTAGAAGTGAACTCATGACTGTTCCATTATGCAACCAGGTTATTACACGTTTTTACATTTTTTATTTTATATTCCTTATGAAGTGTAGATCTTACAGAATAGATGTCATATTAATGCTGAATAGATTTCTCTGGTCTACATCTGATCCGCAGGGTCATTCATTAAGATTAAAAGCTTTCATTTTAGCTGATATCTTTTATACGTGATCTATTTGAATGATAACAATGCTAAGCTGTCAGTATTTCTAAAGTTGTGATATTTTTCTATTTGTGCAGCTGTGTGAGCTTAGCTTTATCAGCCTAATTCACATTTATTTACACTGGAACGGATTAATCCTGTGGCTGCAAACGCAGGCCGTTCTCTGACTGAAGTCATGCTGTCTCCAGTAGCTCCAGTGTAACAAGCTTATTTCGAAATGGCATCACTAAAACGGTTAGAAGTAGCAGCTTTAATCTCAGACTGGGTCCTTATTCCACATTAGACGTTTGCACCACGTTATGTTCTTAAAGACGTCACAATATCCAGCAGTTATGACCGTGAGTAGAAAAGAGAACGCGCCTTTTACGGCATTTACACTTCCTTTTAGAAATCGTGCTGAGAAAGGCTTCGGCATGGTAACCATGGTAACTGTTGAGTGTAATTGGCACGCTAACTGAACCGGACCATTCCAGACCCAACCGAACCGCGCTAACATGGTGCTAGTTCAACAGTAGGGCTCGGCGTGGTTCAGTTCAGGCTCGGTTCTCAGTGTGTCAACCACCCAGACCTCGCAGGCCTTCTGGCTCTTGTTCACTTTGCAAACTCAGAAGCAAACATGAGGAGACAGATTGCCTTTTGTATCTATGCTTCTTTTTCTATGTCTGCTTCTGTCTCCTTGAACCCCAGTGGGCCTCAGCAGATGGCCGCTCACACTGAGCCTGGTTCTGCTGGAGGTTTCTTCCTGTTCAAAGGGAGTTTTTCCTCTCCACTGTCGCTACAAGCATGCTTAGTGTGAGGGATTGCTGAAGAGTCAATGAGTCGATGCAATCAGCTGGTTTTCCTTAGATAGAAAACTTTGAATCAATCTGACTGGTTGATCTGGTTGAATTGGATCTATAAAGTGACCTGAGATGACATGATGTGAATTGGAGCTATAGAAATAAACTGAATAGAATTTAACTTATTTTGAATAAACTCCCAGAAAAACTGTTAAAATGTCGCTTTAAATCAGGATTAAAATCATATTTGTTCAGAGGGATCTTTGGCCGTCCTATCCGAAGCATGGAGTCCATATTTAGTATTTCTCGTAGATTAATATTAACCTCGTAGGATTTTTTTTTTTAACAGCTCCTACCTGTATGAGTAAGCAGTTCTGGCAGTAGATGTGTGTAAAATAGTCTCTCTGAGGAGGAGCAGAGCACAGATGAAGCAGCCTGACCTCTGACTGAGGGCGTGTCATTGGAATTATGTGGTATGAAATGTAATTGATTAAACAGGAGCCACCATTCATCACACAGACAGACCTATAAGCTTCAATGCCGCTTCATCTTAAAGGATTGTTTTCACATTTTGATGCCTGTAAAGTTAATTTATTTCTTATTCAACCAAAGAACACCTGTTTGGAGTTTAATACCTTTTGGCTTTTCTCTTTTTAAGCTCAACACCGCTCTGCTAGGTCAGTCCAATAACAGAATGTGACACTAGAGCAGGTTTCACCCACTCCGTATAGCACCATTTGCAGCGCTGCAATCACTGTGCCTCAGTTACCCGCTGATGTCATTACAACATATAGGGGGAAATGATCCTTGCTAAAATGGGACACAGATTTAGCAAAACCTCTGTGTTGTTTCAACATCACATAATGTGTGATATTCTACCTTAAAATAAATGGAGCAGTGAATTCCTCCTAGTTTCCTGCTGTGAATGGAAGTAGTTCTGCTGCTGGCATCCTGAGACGTCTCTAAGGTCCTTCTCTGAGTGCCGCTGCAGATGAAGCTTATTTTTATCCTCTGACGGCGCCGCGAAGCAGTCCCGCTGCAGCCGCAGGTTCAGATTAAGTGACAGTCTTCCTGCTCTCGTGACATTATGGTCGCCATAGACCACACGCAAAGATTTCCTTTTCTGTCTCTTGCATTGTTTTAATGTGGGTGAATGTAGTTAGCTTCTGGGTGTGTGTCTGTGTGTGCAGCGGAATAGGTGGGAGGAATTAAGTCATCAATTAAAGCGCTTTGTAAGTGTTTGGATCACTTACTTCTGGGAAAAAATGTCAGCAGCCCACTGGTGTGAAACAACATTAAACACAGCTGTTTAATGTACAAAATAATTAACTGTGACTGAGATGAATCGTGCTCATTTCTCTGATGGGAAATGTTTCATTGTTGGTATGTTGCCCTTTGAGGAGGCGCAGGCAATGTCAGCCCAAATAAGACTTTTTATTCATGTACCATAAAAGTGCAGTAGTTTAAATACCTTCTTTACCTTTTAGTGTATTTAATGTTGATTTAATGTGATAAACCCACACTCAGAATTACATAGTAAATGAATTTGAAATAAAGGAGGCTAAATATTTGCAAATACAGTAGCATCCATTCAAAATGGCTCTTCACAGTCAAAAAATCCCCTCCAACTTCCAGCCCCTGGCCTACGGAAGCTCAGAGTGGTCAAACTCGACTTTTACTTTTTTTAATGACATAACTATCTTGTTATCACGGCTAAATCATTAGTTGTTTTCTCGAGATAACGAGATAATTACTCGCCAACAGCCCTCTAATTGTGCATCGCGGTACGTTTGCGCAAATAATCAATTTTTTAGTTTCCTTTTTTTTCACTCATTGTCAGGTGGTAGAGATGCACGATATTGGGATTTTGGCCGATATCCGATATGCCGATATTTTAAAACTCATGTAGCCGATAACCGTTATCGATACCGATGTTAAAGCTGGACAAAAATAAGTAGTCATTGAAAATAGCAATTTTGTTATCCATTTCTGACACTTTGAAAAATAATATACTCCAATATATTTTCATATGCTGATATCAAATAGATTTTTAAAAACGCGGTATCGATCTATTTTACTTTCAAAATCTCGTGAAATTTCATGGTTCTGTTACAAACTCTCGTGATATTTTGCAAATTCTTGTGAGATTTTGTTAGTAAAATAGATCGATACCGCGTCAATATATCAACATATAAAAATATGGCAACATTTGGTGAATTTTCGGGGGATTTCGTAGCATAACGATGACATATAGCAATATTTCATTAGTGAAAGAGATTGATATGGTGTTTTTAAATGGCAATATATCAGCATATGAAGATATTGGGATATTTTAATGGATCAATATTTTTTCCCTCGTCTTTAGAAGTTTTTAAGTCTGTAAAAAAGAAGTTTTTGAGGAAGAAGAAGAAGTAGTATTTTCTTTTTTTTTTTTTAGACTTTAGAAACTCAGAAGCTGATCAAATATCGGGTTAAATATCGGTGGGGTGGCCGATGTCCGATATTCAGTTTTAAGGCCGATACCGATGGGGGGCCGATTATATCGTGCATCCCGATCAGGTGGTGGTGGATGATTGGATTGCATGAATTACAGTAGAAACAAATCAGACTGTTTTTTATTGAAAATATTTAATCTGGACTCATTTGGGGGGGTTAATGTCTCTGGAAGCAAACCATCTAATGAACAACGTCGTCTCGTTACCTTCATTATCACGAGAAAACAGCTTTCATTATCTTTACATAATGAGAAAATTATCTTTCTTTCTTGAGAAAACCACCAAGAAAAATTATCGGAGCAACACGCCCGCTCTCTGCCTCTTTACTGGCCTTCTCCTGGGAGTCCATATTTTTTATTCCACCCTTTCAGTGAATTACAGGGTCTGACCAGGAGATGGCGCTTCTCTTTATATCTTAATGTCCCCAAATCATGACAGAAAGAATAATTTGGATGTTTAAAGATGAATTGTAGGGGACCAGCCAAGAACCAGCCAAGGAAAATTGGCTACTATTGTAGAAATATAAGATATACTGAGAATATTTTGCTGTTAGTCTCCGGTTAGTCTGAGCAGAGCACCTTCTACTCTCATCTTTCTGTCTCTTTATAGCTTCTTCCAAACTGCAGCCGAAACTCTTAAGGCTTTATTACAAAAGTATCCTTCTTCTTGACACTCTCCCATAAGGGCTTGATTTCTGGAGTGCACCAGCAGTAGTTGTCCTGTCAACGTATCCTATGATCTGAGCCGTAGATCACTGCAGCTCTAGAGCTAGAGGCTGTGGGCTGCTTCTATGATTAATGCTCTTGCTTCTCCTTGGCATGACAGTCAATTTAGATGAAGGGTTGATCGCCGAATCCTGGTAGGTTTACCATTATTCTATACTTGTGCTGGTCGGTCAGATGTCATTCAAACTTCTACAGAGCTTTATCCCCGTCCTTCCTTGTGGACTCCTTGGGCTGCTTTCACGCTGCAGGCAAATGCGAACCACATCTGATCTTTTTACCTGTATACAACTCAAATCTAACATTTTCACGGCAGTCTTAACACCCCGATTCTTATCCTTTCACCCCCCTAAAATCCACTTGAGCCACTTCCAAATATGGTACTAAAGTGAATATTTATCTGATAGATCGATCGATCCATCTGCTGAGGCCCACTGAGGTTCAAGGAGACAGAAGCAGACATAGAAAAAGAAGCATAGATACAAAAGGCAACTGTCAACCAGCTCCACAGGCGGCCCCGTCCAGGAAACACACAGCCAGGCAGACGAGCTCCGAGCCAGCTCCCATGTCAGAGGATGAAGAGAGCACATCCAGTTAGTCACAGTCAGAGAAACAGGACTACACTGGAAAACAGGCCAAGCTCCAACATCTAGAAACAAAGGTGTTGATGGCAGCAGCACAGCTGATGTTTCTCTCCAGGATGGAGTCACAGCCAAACAGGAACAGACCAGATGAAGCTACTATGAGAAAAAGCAGAGAGAGCAGAACGTTAGAGATTGAACTAACAGATTCTGCAGAGTGGGAGAATAGAGATAGAATGAAGCAGAATGATGAAAAAGGGGTCCCTATGTCCTCCAGCAGTCTAAGCCTGTAGCTACACTCTCCCCACTGGCTTGAGAGAAATGATCTGGCTCTGATGACTGGCAGCAGGCAGCTTAAATAGAGGCAGGAGCAGGTGGATCAGATGAACGGTATTGAGAAACCAGACAGAGTTAGACAGGTGAATGAAATAAGATCATGATCATCTTTTAGAAGAGTGTTTCGGTCTGAGAGGTCTTTTGGAAAGTTGTTTGTTCTGCGTTTCTCCATGTTGACCCTTTCAGTGTTTTAAGTTGCCTTTCATCCAATGACCAATGGAAACTGGCCCTGCATTCATGCACTGATATAAATAACATGAATAGATATTCTCTAACCAATCCCAGAGGCCTTCACAGAACAGCTGTAATTCAACTGAGATTAAAGGACAAACTGATAATAACTAATATTGAACTAATTGGGTATTTTTATTATTATTTAATCTATTAGTTGTATATATTAATTTAGTAAGATGCATTTTTGAGGTCTCAATTTTAAAAAAAAGAAAAAAAAAAGTAGATGATTGATTTTCCATTTCACAGTGATACGGAAATTGACTTTAATTTACCACACAATCTCAATAAAATACATGAAGCTTGTGATTATAACATGACAATGTGAATAATTTTGCAGAGGACTGTAAACAACAAAAACATCTTTAAAAATGCATCTAACTTGTCCGGAATGATCTTTGGTTGGGTTGCGTTCCCTGTAATAATGCACAGATTGTAATTTAGTTTTCTTGCATAAATAATGACTGTCTGGTTTGTGGGCCCTAAATATTTCTATATCCAAATGTAGCCTGAGACAGCGTCAGATTTCATGAGAACTAGCGGGTCGCCTGAAGCCTCACATGTCATGTGCTGGTGGGCCCACGCCAGTCGCTGCTGTGATTCATAGGTTAATAGACAAGATGTTTTTGGGCGAGTGTTGCTTTTGGTATTTTAGCTTTGGCAAACTGGTGCAATGAGTTATGCTTCAATGGTTCATAACATGAAGTCATCCTGAAGCCTCAGTCCTGCTGAAAAAAGCTCCTCTTGTTCTTAAATTTTAATATAAAAAGGGTTTAAAAGCAGTGTTGTTTTAGGCCTGATTCAGGCAACAGCAGAAAGCTGCAAATACTAATAGACTAATCTCCTCTAATGTGATTATTGGCTGCGGTGAGGTGTCAGCAGGGGTTTGTTCTCTGGATGCTGAGAAAGATGCTCAGATATCAGATGCAATGCACTTCTAACATCTGTTGGAGCAGCAGTGGCCGCTTGGCACCCCCCCCCCCATGCTCTGTGTACCTTGTTGCTGTTTGATCCCTGACATGGTGGGGAGTGAGGTAAAGACTGAACCTGATCCACGGTGCTCTCTCTGGGCTCCCCTTTAATATTCCTCATGTTTGATAAGGAAAGCAGAGAATCACATCAGTGAGATTATCACTCATTAATTAATTAATTAAAGGAAGATTCTCATGTATACTTCAAAGGGTTCTTGGTGGCTTTTATACAGAATGAAGTTTAAAATACAACAGTAGAATATAGGTATATAAATAAGAAATATTTTGTTTTAAAGTACAAATGATACCTTTATTTAACGCAGGCAGACAACTCGATAGTTAGCTCCCCTGTATTTGTGGTGCGATGCTGGTAATATTGAGCGAGCATGTCGGCTCTCGTTACCGGTTAATTCATGGCAAACAAACACAGCTGGGTGTTGGAAGGCAAGTGCACTACCAGGCGAGACAGATAGAGAGCCGTGCTTCTAACTCTGCCTCCTCTCATGTTGGAAAACTCAGCTTCTCTGCAGGCAGTAAAAGACCACAGATCCTTTCTTACTCATCCACCGCTCTGCAACAGAAACTAAACTTTCTTCTTCCTCCAGATGCAGCCTTTGGTGGCTTTCTGCCTGCTTTACTAAACAAACAGCTTCTTTAGTGCCTTAGATATGGAAACATTTGGAAAAAGGTCCTCCTCTTTTGCTTTGAACTGTTTTCTGAGCTGTGGTGAAGAGGCAGTCTCTTGGAGAGCCATCACAGGAGGGGTGAGCAATGCAGATAAAAAAGTGAAAAGCTTCTTTGTTCAGCTTCCCCTATCAGAGCTGTAATATATTCATGTTTAGCAAGTTTCCTAAAAAAGCACAGACAGACAAAATGTCTCTGGACCAATTAGCTTCAATTGCCAAATATAGGCAGCAACACCAGTGCTGCAAGGCCTGTATAGCCTGGACATAAAGGCTGCCAAAATATGCATTGCATGGAGAGATTGGACCTGTGCAGAATGCTCCATGATGGTGAGCACTGCATAATATCTTCCCTTAAGCCACAATGACAATGATGTCTCCTCTATGCAAAGAAGAAAATATCCCTCATGAAAATGAGTTCAGTTCAGACATAATAACATCAGACAGCTGCTGCAGATCGGTCAGCAGCACATCTAGATACCAATCCTGTGTTACGCAACATTAGAATAAACTGAACACCTTGTTGCATAAAGAAACCAGCTTTAAAGGGTTAAAGGCTTTACAGATATTTCATTATCTTGGTGGAAGGAACCATTAGGAAGCGTCTGAGCTGTGGGCTTATTAAGGAGTGGCATGATCAGCAACAATAATCTGTGTTGCTAGAAGTAGTAATGTCTCCTAATATGGCCGTAAATGATCCCCGTTGCGTCAGAAAACCATTACTAGGTTGAATTGCTGATGGCGTTCGTACAGTAATGGATCCATGCTTTCATGTTGTTTATATCAGATTCTGACCTTATCATCTGAGTGTTAGTTAAAATAAAAACCCCCTAATGCTTTCATTGCATAATATTTTTTTCACCCGTCTGTACGGTGTAATGATATTCTGCATCAACGAAAGTCCCTCTAGCTACTGACGCATTTAGAACAGTTCTTCCTGTTCCCCTCTTTCCAGCTGCTGTTTACTGGATATTTTTTAATTCTTATTTTTAGCCCCTTTCTCTCACCTGAAAGACAAATGAGAAAGAAAATTCTCATTGAAACAACCCAAAACGACCCATTCATCAGTTACCATTTGCATGTTTCCAAGCAATACCAGGCTTTGTCTATATCCAGACTCAAACTCACTGCGGATCCAGACATTTGAATTGAGAAAGCTTCCTGGAGAGGTGGAGAAACGTCTTCAAACTTTGAAAACCAAGTCCAGTGGATATTTTTTGAATTTTTACGGAATGACTATGACCTGGATGACTGAGAACCTTCATCAGCATAACATAGAGACATAAAAACCTAATTTTATTTCAGTGTTAAATTCTGTTTATTTATTTATTTTATTTGTTTATTTATTTATTTTCCTTTTTTAAAAACTTTTTTTTTTGGCATGAACAAAACATGTGCCTTGCAACAATAGTGGAACAAAATTCACCCCATACTCACCCCAAAACAGTTGTAGAAATATGAAAACAGAATTGAAGATCCTGTGTTTTTAAAATCTACAACTGAGATCTATATAAATGGGACTAAGATCTTGTAGAAAATGGCTTAGATATATAGATATATATATATAGATATATATATCTATATATCTATATATATATATCTATATGTATTCTAAGGCAGGTCCTGAAAAGTCAGCTGAATGGGAAAAACAAGATCCAAGCCATCAACACATATGCCCTACCAGTCATCAGATACCCTGCTGGTATAATAAACTGGCCAAAAGAGGAGATAGAGGCTACTGACATCAAGACGAGAAAGCTCCTCACAATGCATGGAGGGTTCCACCCCAAATCCAGCACCCTGAGACTGTACACCAAGCGTAGCGAGGGAGGCCGAGGGCTAGTGAGTGTCAAGACCACTGTCCAGGATGAAACAACTAAGATCCAGGAGTACATCAGAAAGATGGCCCCCAAAGACAAATGGCTTGGTGAGTACCTCAGGCAGGAGAAAACCGAAAGTGAGGACAAGAAAGATGAAGGAGAACCATCATGGAGGGACAAGCCGCTGCACGGCGTATACCACAGACAAATAGAAGAAGTGGCTGATATCAAAAAATCCTACCAGTGGCTGGAAAAGGCTGGACTGAAGGACAGCACAGAGGCACTAATCATGGCAGCACAAGAACAGGCACTCAGTACAAGATCAATAGAGGCCAGGGTCTACCACACCAGGCAGGACCCCGATGCAGACTGTGCAAAGATGCCTCTGAAACAATACAGCACATAACAGCAGGGTGTAAAATGCAGGCAGGAAGTGCATACATGGAACGCCACAACCAGGTAGCTGTTATAGTGTACAGGAACATCTGCCATGAGTATGGGCTGGAAGTCCCAAGGTCAAAATGGAAGACACCTCCTAAGGTAGTTGAGAATGACCGAGCTAAGATCCTATGGGACTTCAAGATCCAGACTGACAAACAGGTGATGGCTAACCAACCAGACATCGTGTTGATCGACAAACAGCAGAAGAAGGCAGTAGTGATAGATGGGGCAATCCCAAGCGACAGCAACATCAAGAAGAAAGAACACGAGAAGATTGAGAAATACCAAGGGCTGAAAGAGGAGCTAGAAAAGATGTGGAAAGTAAGAGCAGCAGTGGTGCCAGTGGTAATGGGAGCACTGGGGGCTGCTGTGACCCCCAAACTGGGAGAGTGGCTACAGCAGATTCCAGGTAAAACATCAGAGGTCTCTGTCCAGAAGAGCGCAGTCCTAGGAACAGCTAAGATACTGCGCAGAACCCTCAAACTCCCAGGCCTCTGGGAGAGGACCCCAGCTAGAGGATGACACATACCGCCCCAAGCCCCCCCCCCCCACACACACACACACACACACCGAGGGGTAAAAAAAACAGTTTTTTATATATATGAGCGAGACACCTGTGCATAGTTTGGGTTTCTCCATTAGAAGAAATGATAGGATAAGGGCTCCGTCCCCAAATAAATAAATAGCAGATGCTAACCTATTATGTTACTTAACAGCTGAAACATTGCCATAAATGTAGGCGATACGAAATTGTTCCTAAGGAAAAAAAAATATAAAGTTGTATTCTATAATTTAACCATCTGCCAACTTCTTCTATAGCTACCTGATATGATAAACACTGTTACTACAAAGTTTTCTCAGTTCTTTAAACTTCTTTATTTATTTTTTTAAATTCCTCCAGATATATATATATATATATATATATATATATATATATATATATATATATATATATATATATATATATATATATATATATATATATATATATTTCTCCCAAGGAATGGTTATTGCAAAGCTTTATTCTTTTATTTGAAATAAAACTCTCCAAGGTCAGAGTTAATTAACAGATTTAGAATAAAACGGTGCTTTTCATGTTAAACCTATTAGCTCAGCACACATAGGAACGTTGTTGCACGTGTTTAAAAATGACAAATTAATATTTCATCCAATTTATTCATTAAACTAATATGTTCCTTAAACTATGAATGTATTTATTGTTCGACACAAACCCTTTATTATTAGACATTTACATTTTGTTAGAAATGTAATCAGACTAAATGATCTTAGCGGCTAGAGTTACTAATTAGCTAAAATAGTCCCAGGATGTGTTTGATTGTTAGAAAATGTTTTTGTGATTCGCTGCAGTTTGGATTATTTGATGCATTCTTCTGCTATAAATGAAACTCAACGTAACGCTGCAGCCTGGGATCAGGAAGCCAGCTGCTGGGTTTTACCGCCCATTTTCTACCCTAGATTTGTTTTTCCTTTTGTTTTAACTGCCTTTATAAAATCCAGGCGTATTTTTACCTTCTTTGAAGGAGAAGAGGACATTTTTTCGTTTAGTCCTGTGAATGATGCTGGAAAGGAGAATTTCTTCTTCATTTCTTTTTTTTTTTTCTCACCACGGACAGGATGACTCCTTCCCTGTTTCTAAACCAATCCTCTTGGGACTGTCTGTCACTCACTGTTTCACTCAGTTCTCATTTGCACCTGTCTCTCTCTCTCTCACTACCTTGGATCCCTTTGTTTCTCAGCTGCTCTTCACCGTCAGTGCTTTTCTCTCCTTGTAGCCTGGTTTCCTTTTCTTTGTACAGTATTTCAATTTGATTTCCATTTTCAGCTTTTATTCTTCTTTGCTCTGGACCATTGCTCATCTCCTGGGTCTTCCCACCTTTTGGAAAGTTTATTATTGTGTTAAATGAAATATGAGCTTTGTTTTGTTGCTGCACAGAAAATGCAGCATTTTTAAAATTAACCAGAGAGTCTGTTAGTTTTTATCCCTTTTTTGGGGCACAGGCGGGGGGTGTTTGTTTATCTCAGGAGGATCTAAAGTCTACTTTGTGTATTTGTTTGTTTCTCATCATTTGCAAATGAAAGATATATTGAAGTGCATTCCAGACACCAAAGAGATTCATGTTTTGTTTGTAATTTCCACTTTATATACAATGTAACGAAAATTAAAACTGAATCTAAAACGGAAATTGGCATATATCTGCATGTTAAGACCCTATAAAGACCTTTGGAGTACTTGGACTTAATAAAGTGTTGTAGAAGTTCAGCCATTTGCATCTTATAGTTGTGTTTAAAATGTTCTGTTGTTTTATCCTTTCCACTGTATTCATAATTCCCTGTTTGCAGTCTCAATTTTCACAAATATAAACATTTGATTCATATGTGCACTGGACAAGAGCCACAAACGGACAGCATGATTCACGCAAGCATTCAAGATCCACACATGTACAGCTTATCATTCCCCAAAGTATTTCTGGTACTCAAACAATTATGAATTAAATTACAAAGTACCATCGGTCTATAAACTTCAGCATTTGTGTGTTTAGAGACTGCCCTGACATGCCTCGATACACAAATGCATTTTTTAAAGCAGGGGATGGTTTGCTACCAATCACACAACTCCCTTGCATAAGCCAATCACAAGAAACTATGCCAACATACGCTAATTATTGGTCCATCAGTTCCAGGTCAGTTATCTGATGGTCGACATCCGTTCAGCATCAGTTCCTCATCAGTCGTGGCGTCTAGCTGATCCTAAACCTCTGAGTAACTTCTGTGTAACTTATCCAGAACTTCTCTCCAGCATATCAGCGTATCTGCCGTGTTCCAGACGAGCGCTGAACGTGTTTCTAACTTCCAGCTACTGTATAATGGCGTATTGGCAGCGTTTTGGTATAAAGGGGGTTCACAGGAGGAAACCGTCAGTTCTCCTCCAGACTTCATCCCCATCATAGGGTGAGCCAGAAGGTGAGTGATGGATCCTCCCTGCGTTCACGCCCACCACCAACACACTTCCTAGCAGACATGACGCTCAATCTGCTGACACCAGAAACCTGCTTTCTGCTCACTGCGGTTTTAATAAACATTTTGAGAAATCAGTTTGTCCGCCTTGAATACTGGATCTTATACTGGGCCTTGACACCTACATTAAAATTTGCTGCATCGTTACCTTTAAATGGAAAATTCTAAACATTGATATAAGATGAGGTGAAAAAAAAAAGAACAGAAAACAACAAAACAAAGAGATTCTGCTGCTACAGGAAATGTTTGCAGTTTAGTTAAATGTCCCTGGAGAAGCTGGAGTATATGTTGCTTCATGATGACCTGAAATATCTAAGGCTGTAGGTTTGATTAACTCCCAGCAAACAAGTTCACCTTGGAGGTCATATTTATAGCCCAGGTATGATGCAGGTGTAACCAAGCTATGCTATAATAGTGTGTAGAAATGTTTTCCACCTTGTATGAGTCAGCGCATCACTTTCAGCAGCATTGTGTGGAAGGGCAGCTTTGCACTGATCACCAAACCGTTCCACTCGTATAAAAGTGTCAGTAGAGATTACCTGCAGCAGGACACGTGCGAGACACCTTTACCAGTAATGAGCTTTTCCAGAAGAAAGCACACAGCAAACCCCAACTTTTCAGCCCTTTAAATCGCCATTATTTCCATGGTTACAGCGGGTCATGCTCCAGCTGTTTGGAATCAGGTTTGCAGAGTGGCTTTCAGGAAAGCTACTTCCTGGACCTGGCGGATTACCTCAAAGAGGCAACTGCCATGTAAATTTCAGGGTGTTGTGAAAGATAATCATAGTGAGAAAAGACTCTTCACAGCAGATTTGATTTGGCTTTGATTAGTGTAATCAGAGTACCATAAAGAGCGATGGCACCGTGTTTCTGAGATAATGTGGGAAGCGTTTAGTCTTCAAATTAGCGCCGCAAAAACGCCGCTTCCCAGGACAAGGCTGAAGCTTCAGTGTTTGGGTTTGGCTGTCATACCTTCCCTTCCTCTCTCTGTTTTGGCTCCAGGGAAAGAGGAACAAGTCCGGAGTGGAAGCAGCCGACACTCCAGACTCTGCACGTGGGCGAGGGGAGAAGAAAGCCATCAAGTAAGTGTCTGGTTGGGTTGGAACAGTGTGGTGATAATGAGCTCCAGTTGGTTCAGCTTTACAAGCAACGCAGGAAACGAGCCTGTATTTTAGTTTTGTTTGTTGTTTATCAGGATGATGTTTTTGGAGGACAGTGATGTAACCGTGTAGATTTAATCTGTATCAACATTTAAAATCTTTGAGCGATCAAGACGCTGCAGGTTCAAGCCTAAAGCTGACAGGCTTGAATCTTCCCTCTTAAGGTCTGATTGTTTTGGGTTGATCTTCATCTAAAGCCTTTAACCATCTGGCTAAATGAAGCTGATTGGTCAGAATGAAGCATCTGTTTGTGTTTCTGTATTCTGCTTAATAACCTCTTCTTTTCTTCTTTAGCCTGATTTGGTCTCTGCTACGTTCAGTGTCTTCTTTTTGTTTCTATATGGATGCTTTTCAGCACATCGATGGGCTTAAGCTTGTAAAAGCGTTCTGACTTGGTTTCTTGGATCCATTAAGTTTGTTGTTTTTTTCTGGCCTGCTCCAACGCTGTGCTCTGTTGGTCATTTCAGCTGTTTCCTTTTCTGCTCCGTCCCTGAGCTTCGGCTCTGACCGCTGCTGTGCCACTTGTATGACATTAGTGATTCTGCTCACTGCTCTCAGACTGCGTGTTTTTTTCTCTGCCAAGTCTTTCTGTCGCTTTTTTTCCTCACTTCTTCTAACACCAAGGATGCGGCGCAGACTTCACTTCTGCTTCAGGATTTTTCAGTTTTCATGATGTATGTTCTGTTATATTTTGATGAGTTTGATGACTTTGCAGTTCTGTCTCTACAGCCGAACACCTTGAATAACCAGCTATGTATTTTTAAACCCAACCTGTGCGATGACTGGTCTGCTTCAGGTAGAGAAAGAGGTTTAAAATGTGGGCCTGCTGTGTTTCCGTGGATGGGAGGAGCCTCCAGCCGAGTCTCTCTGTGATGCGAACGCTCGGTCGGTCCAGAGTCTGTCTGTAGTTGTGTTGCTCTGACCTGTCTCTCTCTTTGGCCGCAGTGATCTAGACAGAGACTTTTGGAATAACAATGACAGCAGCACAGTGCAGCAGAGGTGGAGCTCCTATCCGCCCAAGGAGTTTGTACTAAACATTTCTCCCTATGCCCCATATGGAGATCCTCGCCTCACGCTCAAGTGAGTCTTGGTCCAAGTCTGGTAAGAGGCTTCCCTGTGGGCAGGGCTGTAACGAGGCAGGGGCAGCGCTGCTCTCTTCCTTTCTTTCTTTCTTTCCCAGCTTCTCACATGTTCTCCTCACCCGCTTTGCTCTCACCACCATTAGCAACCTCATCCAAATTAAGCTCAGTTATGGATGATTTCCATACAGAAAGACCAAATCCTCCCACTGATAACAGAGATATTTACTAAAACACCCATTTTATAAATATAATCAAAATGTGCATATTTGCTGAGCTGCATTTCCTGTATAATGTCGCTTCCATCCCCGGTAGAAACAACAACAATGATGACGATAATAACCCGAGCAGTGTTGGCACACTGGAGGGCACAGATGATTGCTAATGATGGGTCTGCTCGGGAAATCTGAGCACGGCAACTTCCACTTATGCACATTACAGCGTCCTGTTTAAAGCATTTGACTGTTAGTGCATCAACAACGTAGCACAGTCATATGGATCAAGCCCCCCCACCCACTCCCAGTATGTGTTTACTACTTCTGCTCATACGTTGCCTTGCAGAAGTATTTATACCCCTTCATCTTCCCCACATTCTTTAGCAGGAGGACAAAAAGCTGCTCCAGACCAACAGGCAGTGGAGTTTAGTAGAAAAAAAAACCAGATGATTAAATTTTGTTGCAAAGGAAGAGAAGAACACTTCAGGAGTCGCCTGAATAGTCTGCCACTTGTTCCCCTAAGCCATAAAAGGGTGAAGGAGATCTGATTTAGGATGCATTTTGGAGATGTTTAAAAAGCAGAGTTGATTATAAAAGGAATAGCCTCAGCATCTAGAACAGCACTTCTAGATCCACCATCTTTTAATTGAAAGAATACGGTACGACTACAGGTCTACATTTCTATGATCAAGAAGAGCACAACTCAGAGAAGTTGCCCAAAAAGTCCAGGATATTCTGGAGAAGCTTGAGAGAATCATTTTTATAAAGCACCAATTCACAACACATCTTATTTCAACTTTACTTTACAGAGAAAATTCAATCAAATCCAATAAAAATAAAGATTTATTCAATATTGAGGAAACCCTGTAAATGGTATAAGGTGATTGCAAAATCCTCCTGGAAGAGCGACAAATCACTTTCATTAAACACTTTAAAGAAAAGTTCATAAAGCTGCTGACGAAAACACTGAGTGACGGAGAAATACAATCCAATCCACTTTATTTATATAGCACGATTTAAATAAACACAAGGTTTCCAAAGTGCTGCACAAAAAGATAAAATAAAATAAAAGCACTGCTCGCACAGGATAAAAATATGCATATGCAGAAAGAAGATATCTATGAGTGCATATTTGAAATGTTGCAAATGATCACGTTTAAATGTTTGGCTCACATGCATATTTCTTAAAGATAACATATTTATACATCTTTTAAATGTTTTTAGCGTGGAACTCCTTTTTATTTCCTCAGAATAACTCCTGCTTGGCTGAGCTCCTGACTTTTAACCGCGGGTCGAACGCCTCATCTTCTCAACACAAACTAGAATTTTCTTCTCTACTGGTTTTTTGTATATTGGCAGGAAGAAGATCACGGCTCGCTTTATAAAATACAGCAAAGTTTTAAATACGATTAAGTCATGGATTTTCATGATGTTAGATTTTAATAAAAGTGCATTAGTGTGATTTCTGAATCCAACATTATGAATGATTCCTAAAGCTTTTTTCTGAAGTTTAATAAGTAAATCTAGATATACTTTTGTACTTATTACCCCAAAGCTCTATGCAATAACTAATGTATGGAAGAACTAATGAGTTGTAGAGGATATGTTGTTCTCTGTAGTCAAGCAGCTGTTTAAGCTTCCTGCCACTTTTCATTGAATATTTTCTATTTGGGGTTTCCAGCTTAGATCATGACTTAAAATCCCGCCCAATAAATGCATATTTATTAACTCTCTCAATACTAATATTGTTTATTTGAACATTTACTTGAATGTCTTTTGGTCGTTTGCCAAAGATTATAATTTTAATATTAGGAATATTCATTGATACTTACTGAAAGCAAAAAAAAAAACGGAGGCAACCAAGTTCAATGTGGGATCAGGTCAACCGTAGTTAGATTGGTCAGCGGTAAAACAGAAATAGAGAAAATAGATTTGGGGTGAGAGTGGACAGAAATGCATTCTGGGCCGCGGTAAATAAGGCTGAACATGAGTGAAATACTTTGCCAATCAGACAACTATTTGTCTTTTACTCCAAAGATTTAGTCCTTTTTTTAAAAAGAGTAGCAGAAAAAACAGCTGATAACCTATTGAATATTAATCATCTTGTTTGCAGTTTATAAATCCTGCAGACATGTAAAAGAATGTGTCCAGGTTAGCTGAAAGATGAACCCTTTAAGCCTGGTGGGCCCGGTTCAGGGCCCAGCTGACACCAGCAGATTTTTATCTATTTATAGAAAAGGCCCAAACTCAGTCACATGGTGTTTCATCCACACACCTTTCAAATGGGGCTTTAAAATTTCTAAAACATTTTTATAATTATTTTTTCACAAATACTTTTTGTTCTATAGCTGTTTAAACAAATAAAGTGAGATTTAAAATTCCACCTGACATGTGTGACTCTGCAGGTATTCTTCTTTAGCCCCGCCCCCTAATGGCCGTTGAAACTCATTGAAACTAGAGGCTCAGACCTTTCCAAGGAGGGGTCAGAGGTCATTGTGAGACCATTTCAGGTGATGTAAGCAGAGTACGTTCCATAAGCTGCTCTGTTATTCTTATTTTCTATCCAGTTTGGTGATTTTATTGGTAAATTTCAATGAACCAGCGGCTGAATCTTAGCAGCAAAGCTTTGCCTCATGCAGAAAGTCTCCAATAATGGAAATCAGCAGATTTGTCTGAATAGATTCTCTCTTATTAGTGGGAAAAAGCATTTTTGCACTTTAGGAACCACTGTGCTAAAATCCCATTTCCTGCTAGCGCACTGCCCACTAAAACCTCTGTGGAACAAACATGCTTCAACTCATTCAGTCTAAATTAGCTTGAGTTATAGTGAAGATGTGGATCTATAAAGTCTGAGGTTCATCTAGAGTTTCTAATGGGCTTTATGGTGTTTTACAGTGTTTAATTTTGGGGAAAAAAAATTGGCAAAGCCAAATATATTTCATTTTTTCTTTATTTAATCACCTATAAATCGGACATGCTGACATCTAAAATAGTGGTTCCACCTGAAAAACTATTCCTCAATGACTTTCTGTCACACAAATGTAAACAATTGTATTTCCAATTTATAGTTTGGGAGCTGAACTTGCTTTTATTCACATTTATAATTTCAGGCAGAATTTGCTCCTAAGACCCTCTGGGCTTAAGGGGTTAATTATGGACTGCATGCAAATGGTGGGAAAAAATATCACTGTATGTAATTAACACCTTACTCTCACGGTGATGGATATTTTTGGTTGATCAGCAGAGATGGCAAATATGGTCTGAGTAGATTGGAGACTGAGGTAATGTCAGGATTTGTTTGGGGGTTGAGGACCCAAAGGCAGGAAGACAGAGGTGAATCTTTAAAGTGATTTAATGATGAATAAAAAAAAAAAAAACTGAAAACCGAGGCAGGTTATCCAAAATTGCAAAATGAAAACTAAAGTCCAAAACAAACTGAAAACCAGGAGTCCAAATATCCAAAGATAATTAATTAAGAAAAAACACAAGTCTAAACGTACCAAAAAAAACCAAGGAGACATCAGAGAATCAAAATCACAAGTAGGGCTCACAGAGACGAAGTGGAGGAAGACTGAAGAGGTTTGACGGTGTTTGACGAAGACCCAGCAAAGAGGAACTGGAGAGAGAGGGATTTTCAAGGAGACTGAGACAAAGAGGGGGCTGATGAGGAAACTGGGAGCAGGTGTGCACAGAACAAGAGAGGGAAAGAGCTAGGAAGGAAGGAGAACACAAGAGGGCAGCAGAGAGCAACCAATAGAAACCTGGAAGACTGGAAATAACAACAAAATAATAATTAAACTACTACGACTGTAAAACAAAGAAAACTAAACACTCAAAAGAAAACATAACAGAACCAAAACTAGGACAGTAACTGGGGAAAAAACCAAGGAACACAGCAAAATAAAAATAAAACCACTAAAACTAGAAAAAAAGGAGCAAAGCAAAACAAAAACATAACAGAAACAGAAACCTGACAGGTAAATAAATGGCAATCATGGAAGAAACCCTTTGGAGTAAAATGTCCGACGCTATAGTGAAGCTAAGCTTCCAGAAGGACAGTTACCCTCAACATAAAGCCTAAAATATCATGGAGAAAAACATTTTCACACAACTGGAAAAAAAGAATGAGTATGTCATTCAATCTCTAGAAATACAAAGTTGGTCAGACACACTAAATAATCATTGCAGTCCTGAAACTATTAACACATTTTTTAATTTTTAAAACAACCTGGAAACCATTTTTCTTTGTCTGCAAAACTTGGAGCTTTTTTGTGTTTCAGCTGAAATAGAAGAAAAAAAGCCTTCTAAGTTTGCCACGATTCATTTAGAAAATGTGGAAAAGCTCATAGGGCGTAAATACTTCTGAAGGCAACGTATACCGTTGCTTTTTAAGCGACGCACATGTTGACACGCCCCCTCACTCCCTACAGCCCTGCCGCTCCACACTAACTGCTAACCTTTAACCTCTCTACCCATGGCGTGACCATGGAGACGGGCAACCCTAATCTTCCTCCTCTCCAAAAACGCTGTTAACCAACTTTTCTCTATAACGTGTGGTTTGGCTGTGTCTCCTATATCTGTGTGGTGCTGTGGTGGTTGCTTTGGATGTGGAGGGTTGACCGTTTGCACCAGGTTTGCAGTGTGGTGCCACTTACTGTACTGAACATTCATTTGTGGCTTACTGTTGAATTCTCCCCCATCAATGTAAAATCAGCTGCTCTAACATTTAATCACTTGAACTGCATCTGCTCTCTTATCATTTCTGGGAGGCAACATAATACTGTTTTTTTTCTCCTTATTGCTGTAAAAAGTCTCACTTGATTCCAGTAAAACTCAGCCAAGGTCACCTATGGGCCCTAAGAGGATATTCAGCTACTAGGAAACAAACTAATCCATCTTTTGGACTTTAGATCTTTGTAATTCAGTCGTAATGAAAGAACTAAACCTTTGCACCACTGAGGTCCTACTGCACCTTCAGTGGTGAAACATAAAAACGGATTTTTCAGTCCACAATTAACCCCAAGAAACAGATTAATGAATTATGTGTTGGGAAAACATGTGACATTCAAAGTAAGACCATTTAATGATGAGATTTCTCTGAAGGAGAGACGGCGACGACTTCTTGACACCCACCAATGATATTGGGTTAAAGCCAACAGACAGCTGGGAAATCATTTCCTTTTCGAGATTCTCTAGAGAAGAGCAGCTTTCACTCATAATGACACTGGGCCTTAATTAGTCAGTCTCCAAGTAGAAAGGAGTTTGTGGACTTCATGTTCATTTCTGACTATTGAAGTGCTAAAGTCACATTTTTTAAAGATTTAAATTCAGGCAATCAAATACTATTTATACAGGTTTCCACTTTCATTAGAAACCCTGACATGTGAGAGAAAGAAAGAAAAAAAATCACTTAAAGTCGTAAGGAAATCATATTTAAATGTCAAATCATTCTGCCTTAAACATGTATATAAATGTTCTCTTTATCAGACCATATTGTCCCAAACGTTAGAAAATTAAAAATTTTAAATAAATGCTGTCTTAAAATCTGTTTTTTTCATTATCTTCTGCAGGCCAGGTAGTTCTACGTCAGCCTGAACACCTAAATTCGGCCAATCATATTTCAACGGTCGTCTGTCAATCAAATGTTTTCGGTCATAGCATCTTGATTCATGTGTCGCAGCTAATATACGCAGCGGTTGAAATCAGAATCCTTTCCTTTCCCATTGAGTTGCGTCCCAGTGTTCACGGGGATGGACGTCTGTGTCTTCAGCAGGCGTAGAGCTAACAGAACTGGCAGCGTTGCGAGGCAAGGGCTCAAACATGGACGGCTGGAAGCCTTCTACACCAAACCAAGCTTCTGCCGCCCTGGCGTCCTCTTCCACAACATCTTCGTCCCCGCTTTCCTCCTCTAAATAAAAAATGGATGACGGAGGAGACTCATCCACGACCTCCGACACTAAACTCTCCTCCTCTTGCATGTTTCCGCTGTCCATAGCGTTCCTTGACAGCGTCGTTTCTAAGGCACCAATTTAGTGCTACTTGGTCCCAATGGAATTTCCCATTGGGAACCTGCTAGCACTAAGTTGCTAACTGGTTAGCAAGATGCTTCCCACAAACCGGACACAACCGAACTTGCTCGCTAACCTTCCGCCACAACAATCCCGTCCCCTTGATAATCGACCAATCACATTCACTTTATTCACTGGTGTAAAGTCGGGCACCACTGGGAGAATTCAGAAAGGGGGGAACGGCTGCTTCCCTACGACTTTAACATGGTTCTAACTGCAGCCATCTTCCTGTGCTGAAGCAGCCATGTGTTTTATTCTCCTGACAATCTAATCCCATCTAATCCCTCCTACGTTTACGTTGGACCTATAGAGGCGCCGTTTCACATTTATTCCATGTTGCAGGTCGTTTTTTTGTCTCAATTGTACAATTTAAATGAATCAAACAACAAAATGTCAAACTTATCATTTAATTTTATCATATAATATTATGTGGAGTCCTGGAAATACATTCCATTCATATTTATTGTATTTCTGATCCTTATTTGAGACACTTGAACATTATAAGAATCATTATTCTGATCAAAATAATTTATCTAAAAATAGTGAAGGGTCATTTATTGGCTTTACAGCCATCAAACTGTCCCAACGATTGCTAAACAGTATTATCATGTTTCACTGATGATTTGAAAAGATCTTTGTTGTTCGGCTCCACATATGAACTTTTAGCTCCGTTTAAGTTCTCTAGAAAAAAAACTCAGATTTTATATTTTTAAACATTTAAAACATCCTGGTAAATTTAAAACTAATTTAAGATCTAAACATGGATCATTTTTAAGGCTCTATGCAGACTTAGTAACCCCCAGGTGGCGCTATTTCTAGTTCAGCAGGAAGCAAAAAAGTGTTATTGTTGTTTTTAACATCACTTTCCCAGAGTAAGGTGGTTTAACAGTTTTCCATCTAACATGCATCATCAGGGAATGACTAAAAAATCCTGACTGAAGCTCAGAGGGAAACATCAGACATCTGAACTTCCTAGTAGCCCTCTAAAATTATCTTATTCTTACCTTATAAATAAAAAAATAATAATTTATTTGGGCTCAACTGAGAGGAAGCGTTCTTGTCCTGATCATCAGCCATGATCAAAGCTGTTATTACTTATATATAAGCATGCAGCGTTATGGCAGCTGGTCAAAGTTAAAGCAGAACGACACTCATGCCCGTTAACGCCTCTATAGCTAACAAACATGCACACTGCGACGCAAAGTCTTAGATCCTCGTGTTTCAAGGAGAAGCAGAGCCTTGCATATTAATGAAATGTAGTCATGTCACCAGAGGGCACTAATGTTCTTTTCATTCTCATCATCGCTGCACCCGTTTTGAGATTAAATTTGAGTTAAAACTGCATTTAAAGGGGATGATGATTAATTCCGGTACCTTCTGCCGGTTCTGAAGGCTGGTGTGATTAGCACGGTACTTTCTGCTTTGCAGTCTGGCTAATTTTTCTTCCTGAATGCTGTCTGAGTCTGAAGTGCTTTCTAAATAAGAAGCAGAAACCTCAAAAGGTTTTTTTTTACATCAGTGTGCAAAAAACAAAAAGGATTCCTTGGTCTATGAGCCCCAGATATGTCTTATAAAATCCTACCTTAAAGAAGCACATCAAGCCTAAGCCTAATAAGTAAACTTTCTTTAAGTCCTCTAAGCCCAAAGGAGGAGCTTGATGCTGGTTTTTCATCCTTCACAGGCTACCCTGAAATGCGTCTCCTCCTTTCCTTGCTTCACCTAGCCGTCCTCTCCCCATCCCTGTCCTTTTCCACGCTGGACTCCAGACCACTTCACCCACCTGCTTTCTATTTGACCTCCAAACCCGGGCCCGCCCCTTCACACAGTCCCCGGGCCCGCCCCTTCACACAGTCCCCCGATCGCTCTCACCTCCTTAGCCATGTGCTTTCTTAATCTGTTTTCCTGCCTGTCTCTGTTTCTGTGTCTTTCTCACGCTCTCTGGTGTTTTTTTTCTCCTCTGCCTGTCATTATTCCCTTCCATTGTCTACTTTGGGATCTCTGCATCATCTCTTCCCCCTTAGTGGGGCGGTGTCAGGCGGCCAGAAGGGGGCTGCCGCTGCTGGGTGTGGGGATGCTGGGGGGGGTCCTTATCGCAGTGACAGCGTGAAGAGCATGGTGACGGAAGAAGTGAAGGCTGGGAAGTGGCAGACTGTCCAGAGCCACATGCAGGCCGGAGGATTAAGACCTACCAAGTGAGTTCAGAACCAAAGCTTAGCTTATCCTTCAGCTACATGCAGATGCATTTCCAGGGAGCTCATCCCTGTAGAGCTCCCAGTAATGACAGAAAATGGGTGAAGGAAATAATATCTCCACCTCTGACCAAAGCTCCGTCTCTATCATGCATCATATTTCCCCTGCTTGCTGTGAAAAGTTTTCTTTTGGTGCTCGACTGCTCATTGACTCATAAATAACCTTTAAAAACTCACCCAATCATATTTCTGTGCACATTAATGCATTGCTCATTAAATATGCATATTTTTAACGGGCCTATTGACATAGAATTTAAACAACCCGATTAATTTGCTCACATAAATTGAATTACTTTAGCCAATGTGTGATAAAATTGGACTATACATTAGTTACAGCAGAGATGGTCTTTCTTTGCCACATGACAGAACTGCTCCAATTGATGCTTTTCTCCGCAGTGGAGTCCGTCGGTCACACAGATCATTGCTATTGAGTGCATTATTCTATCCATCCTGTCCTGCTTAGTCCCGTCAGGGTCGCGGTGGGGGCGGGGCCTATCTGGGCGAGAGGCTGGGTCCGCCCTGAACAGGTCTGCAGTCCCTCGCAGTGCAACACACTGACAACCGTTCACTCACACCTAAAGAGGATTTAGAGAAGCCAGTTAACCTAACAGTCATGTTTTTGGTCTGTGGGAGGAAGCTGGAGTACCCAGAGAGAACCCATGCATGCTCAGGGAGAACATGCAGACTCCGGGCTGGGAACCTTCTTCATGCAAGGTGTCTGCGCTACCCTGCAGCCCCGCCATTATTCTAGTTTAATGAAAAACATGTACTTCCTGATCCTGTTTTTTTCTGTTTTTATTTTCTAAGTGGACCTCAGAGGAATATGGGGCTAAAATAAACCCAAGAAGTACAACTAGGCTCATCAATGCTGATAACTAGGGTGGTGTTTTTCTCCATTCTGCAGTTTGAGGTTAGCGTATAGTTATATACTAAATAAAGGCAAAGATTTATTAAATGATAATGATGTTAATCTAAAAAAAACGGCTTACTTACTAATAAGCAATAAGAAACCGGTATTCCAGAAATGTTGTGATCAATTCACAAACACCTGAATGTGAATAATTTGTGCTCCTGTCTGATAAAAGATGCACTGATGGGTAATATAAAGCCCAAGTTTAAACGTTAATCTGGCTTTCAAGGGTTAGAACTAAAATCATCAATGATAGGATCTAATAAGTCATGCTGATCAGCTGAGATTAGGTCAGGAATTGCATACAAGTCATTAGAAAAACATTGACCAGGATCCTGAGGTGATACTGGGATTAGATCAGGATGTCCTCTGGTTGAAGAGGTCACTCTGGTTTCTGTTGGATTTACGCACCGCCTGCAAGGCCGCAGAAAAGCAGAAACACAGAAATCCTCTCCTTCTCTCTAACTGTAACAATCCTCATTATAAAAATGTTTAAAAAAAACAATCCTCTGGACTGTGCTTCCAAGATTGAAGACGTTTCTCTTCCATCCAGGAAGATTTTTCAATTCAGAATGTCAGAAATAGCGTTTAGTTCCAGGTTTTATCCAGCAGCCCAACAAAGCCTTTAGAAAACATGCAAATTAAACCTGCAATGCATTTCAGAGACATAGACAGGTATGGGGCATTGCAGGCTAACAAAGAAGCCAAACGACCCCCATTCCAAAGGGGGGGACCCGTTCATCCGTTTCTATTTGCATGTTTTCTAAACTAAAACCAGGCTTTGTTGGGCTGCTGGATAAAACCTGGAACTAAACGCTATTTCTGACATTTTGGATTGAAAAATCCTCCTGAAGAGAAACAACAAAGTTTCCAAGTTTAAAGTTTCTTTTTTAAACTTTTTTGGAATGACTGACCTGGATGACACCAGCATGTATAACAATAGTCTAAATCGTTGCTTTTTAAGGAAATAAATGAACTTGCAATGTAAACTGTGTGTTGGCTGTAAAAATATCTCATCCATGACGTCTGACATGATCTCAGGTCTATATTCAGTCTTGTGTAAATGAGGCAGTTAAACGCGGCTGCTGTGATTTTCTTCACATTCCTTTTACACTTCATTCCTGCGATTTCTTCCTCCACAACACATTTACGCTCATCACTGCCTCGCTCCCTACTTTTCTCCTCCTCTCATCTTTCTTTTTGCCCCTGTCTGTAATTGGATTCTATTTTCAGGTCGCCATGAGTGTCTGTGTGTCTCCAGTGTTTGTGTCTCTTCTCCATCGTCACCCTGTGCTCCTATCGCTCTCCATCGCGCTGTCATCATGTACTTTGCCCCAACTATTCTCCACCTGTCTGCTACTAACAGGTTTACTTTACATTGACCCTTTTTTCATCCTTTTCTTTGGGAGAGTTTGGTTCAGGAAATATCACAAGAAAAGCTGTGTGTAAAATGTGTTGGATGAGGTAATGCACCAACCGTATCTCTCTTATGACCTAGATCCCGTAGTCTGGGTTACAAGGCAGGAAGTTATATTTAGTTAAAAGAAAAAGAAAACAGAAAAATTCAGGATCAGAAGTACTGTAGACTAAACTAAATCTGAATGTCTTTGTACGCAAACAAAGAGTCGGTAACATCTTTATGTCAGGAAAGGCAGTTAATCAGTGTTTATGAAGGGGAGGAGTGGAAATTAGGAGCCTGGCAGAGGGAGGGAGTCCTGGTGCAGAAGTTGGTTGGCTGTCAGGATGTCTCTGGAGGTCCTGCATGTGTTTAAAAGACCAAAATACTTAGAGAGAGATGAGGAGAGGCTATCAGAGGTGGAAATGTTGATGAACAAGTAGAGGAAATGGGGATTTCTCGTCAGAACACCAAGCCCTCATCGGTGAGGCCTGGAAGCAGCAAAACTGCGACGCGGACTCCTAGATACGGCCGTGCGGTTCAGAGCCGCTCCACGCCTGTACGGACCGTCAGCATCCGACCGCTGCCGCAGAGAAACACGGCTGCACGCAAACAGCACACCCAAGCTGTTCCGCCACGCAGGGCGAACTTGCGTCCAGCGCAGAGTCATTGTCTGACTCAGCATCTCGAGCAGCACATTTCACATGGCGATCATCATGCAGGCTGCACCTTCTACTGCTATTTTTGCTACTGCTGTTACAGCTGCTGCCTCATGTTGCTCTCTTTTTCTCTCCTCCTTCTTCTCTCTCCACCTAACAACACTCCTCTCTCTGATCCTTCCTCCACTTTGACCTCCAATGCAACCACACCTCCTCCCTCCTCCTCCTCCTCCATCACACAATCTTCAACTTCCTGTTTGGATGAACTGTCCTGCTTCTGTCCTGATGTCAACTTGACTTCATCTCCAATATCTTCCCGATGCTCCCAATCTCTTTGTCTAATCACCTCCTGCACTGAACGACCCCCCTCCACCTGTCATGGCTCCGCTTCTTCTTCTACAACTTCGGACTCCTTCATGCGTCCTCAAAAACCACTCCTCTGCCGGCCTTGGCCCTTGACGCGCTCCCTTTCCTCCTTACTCCTCTGTCCCCCCAGCTTTGGCGAGCCAGTTTTATCCTATGCCTCCACTCTGGAGCACATTCCCTCTCGGCCTCGGACGCTGCTGAGGCAGCAGAGTCTGCAGCAGCCGCTGATCCAGCCGTCAGGGCCGGGTCTCAGCCACCCGCCTACCACGTCTCAAAGCTTGGGACAGTTACATACTGCACCTGGGGGGGCAGGGAGAGGAGAAAGAGGCAGTAACAGTGGTGAGGTTGGGGGAGCAGGTACACGAGGCAGGGGCTCAAGAGGCGGCTCAGCGGGCGCCGCCGCTTCACGCTACAGGGGAGGAGGAACAGGAGGGCGCTCCAGAGGAAGTCCTGGCAGCTGGGATTACGTCATGGACCAGATGAAGAACCGCGGTCTGGATGTCAAGTCCTTCCTGTAAGTCTCCATAAGCTTTCTATTATCTATTAATCCTTTTTCTGTCAAATTGTATACTCTGTATGGGTTTATCATGATATGTGTTTGTGCAAACTATGTCTTTACTAGCTATAACACTTTTAACAACCTTAAAGCTTTCGATATAGTAGTTCTATATGTTTAAGATCTAACCAGTGCATAATTTACAGGCAACAATTATTCTCATCTTTCTGATGTTTTCTGTATGTTTGCATCTGATATCCAGGGAAGGATATTGTTTCTGTCAAAATACAAAATGAGAATTATGTGTTGATTGGAAGCGAGCTGAGTTTAGTCATTTCTCCTATTGTAGCTTTCCAAAAAAAAGTTAAAAAATCAATCCTCTGGACTTTGTTTCCAAGTTTAAAGACGTTTCTCTTCCATCCAGGAAGATTTTTCAATTCCAAATGTCAGAAATAGCGTTTAGTTCCAGGTTTTATCCAGCAGCCCAACAAAGCCTGGTTTTAGTTTAGAAAACATGCAAATAGAAACGGATGAACGGGTCCCCCCCTTTGGAATGGGGGTCGTTTGGCTTCTTTGTTAGCCTGCAATGCCACATACCTGTCTATGTCTCTGAAAGGGGGGGTCGTTAGAGGGAATAGTTGGCCTGGCTGAACAGGTGAGGTCTTCTGTCCTGTAAAGGGGTTGGGATGATAGCGGGAAGGAATCAACTTTATCGCTGGATTGTAGATTTTTGAAAGCGGAAATCTGAGCCCCCCCCCTGTTTAAGGTTGGTGTTTCTTTCCTTACATAGATGGCTTCCTTTCTCTCAAACCACCTGTCTTCTCTGTCCAAAACGTGAACATTCTGGTCCTCCAAAGAATGTCCTTTGTCCATCAGGTGTAGATGTAGCGCAAAGTCTTGTCCAGAGGGGGCGCTCTTCTGTGTTGGGCCATGCGTCTGTGGAGAGGTTGTTTGGTTTTCTCACTGCATTGACCTGCAGACACTCTGCTCAGATTAGGTCTTTAGGATGAACTAGTCTCTGTTTCAGGGTCTTAAAGGGTCTCCTTTTGTAGCGTTTGGTAAACATCTATTAAGAGTCAGGAGAGACTCTTGTATGAGCTTCTATGAGCGATGCAAACAGCAACAGAGCGTGCACGAGGAGAAAGGGACTCGTGCACGCTCTCATAGGGGTTCCCTCTCAGGAGCGGGTACAGGATTGTATATGTGCATTTTTTTTTTTAAGTGGAGAGGGCGGGTCTTTTCAAAAATTCACAAAAATCCTCCACTATAGTGTTTATGATAAAAATATGAATTTTTGTGTGCAATATACTAGGGACTGGCTGGATGTATTATATTAATAGGATACTAAATTTGAACTGTCAAATTAGCACACTGCCTGCAAATTAGGTATTTTACATGTTGGATAGACTCCAACCCTCAATGCCCACATTTCTTTACAAACTGAGAAACTGATGATTGATACAGAGGCAGTAGTTCTCCCATTCACCTTTTGTTGAATCTATCTATGTATGTTAATGCATTTAGCAGACCACTACCAAGCAGACATTAACATGAAGAGTCTTGGCAGCTCATTCCCCCCCAGCGGGGATTCAAACCCAGGCCTCCTGTGTGACTCTGGTAACTTACCAGTTGAGCTATACAGCTGCTATTTTCCAAGATTCTTTTCATAATAATACTTTTGCTCACAAAAGTATTTTTTCTTTTAATCATTTTAGTGTTCAGACAGATTTTCTAATATGTTTCCAGAGCAGCACTGTGACCAGGATGCTCACAGGCAGACCTGCGGTGCTTGTAAAGGTTTCTTACCTGTGTAGGTTTTACCGTTCAGCTGCACTTCTATAATGAACCTATAACAGCCTAGGAAACAATCATGACATTCAAACAGTAATATTCTTCTATTTTTTTTGGATTGGCGCTAAGGTCAAACCTTCTGCACTTATTTTTGCTCAGAGAAATTAAAACTAAAGCTTGTTATCGAGGGTAACCTAGCAGGAGGGTCGTCTTAACAAATTGTTTGATTTCTTTAAAGGTATTGTGGAGGATTTTGGTGAATTCTTAAAAAAAAAAAAAGCACATGCACGACCCTGTACCCGCTCCTAGAGGAAACGCGTGCAAAGCGTGCACAAGCCCATTCCTCCTCGTGCACGCTCTGTTTAAAAGTAGCTGTTCTCATAGCAGCTCACTGTGTCCGTCCGCCTTAACCCCTAAATCCCTCCATCACTATAGAGCGGGGACTCTATAGTGAACTTTATAGTGAACTCAGTTCACTGACCGTTCAGACAGATGATCACTGCTTTTTGCTCCGTTGGTCACATAACTCCTCCTCCACCGCACGGTGCCTGCGCCATCTTTGTTATTAGGCGCCGCTGTCAGCTAGCGACAGCCTATGGCGACAGCAAATCCCATAATGCTTTGCGAGGACAGCTCTCCATGCAAAGCATTCTGGGATATATCTGCCTCTTCTGAGGCCTTTCTTTTCTTCTCACACACTTCGTAGACACTTTTTCTCCTCTGGCCCTCGGCCATTTTCAAAGAACGGCGTTGAGAACGGTGAGCTTCAATGACTGTCTGAAACCGTAGCTCTACACAGATATACGGGACGTAAACAAATCATCACAATGATTGACAGGTAGGAGGACCACTGATTGAGATGATCCACCCTGAAATAAAAGATCCTCCTATATAGATTTAATAATGTTTTGTTTTGACACTTTTCCCGAAATACTATAAAAAAAGGATCGAATTGCAAAATAATGCATTTTATATCTGATTAACTGTATGAATAGGGACTGCTTCATCTTCTCACTATATTGCTCACTGCTATAACTTTGGTCGTAGTAATCACAGTTTTTATGTCATCAATCATGAGCTGCAGCCTTTTACCTGCTTGAAGCCAAAGAAGCATTTCATTAATTTAGAAGGAAATAATGTTCCTAAACGATCGACTGCTTAAAAAAATCAAGAGAACGGGAGACCCAGCAGACCCTGTGCATCCAGATAATATATGTTTGATTTAACTTTATTAGAAAGCAGGGCTTATCTTTAAAACATGTTTTAAAAATGATCTGAGTCATTTAGGAATGAAAGGGAATCATTATAATTATAATTCAGCTCTTTTTCAATATTTATTGGTATAAAGGAACTAGACTCTCTTCACTGGATCAAACATGCAAGACAAACATTTTTCTAACATAAAAAACATATTTTACATCTAACTAAAATAATCCCTTTTAACATTACTGAAATAGATTTCAACATTTGCCTTATGGTGTTTTAAAATCTCCAAAAAGATCAATCTATGCTTAAATATCAAGAATTTTAACAACAGTAACATCAGATTGTAAATTTGAATATTATGTCATGTTATTATTTGGATGCACAGAGCTGAGTCTACATTACAGCAACTGATCGTGTTAATGTAGGATAATGAAGCTTAAAATAAATGAGGAGTCAATAAACGGCTTTCTATAAAATAGCAATTAGGAATGTTAATCGGCATAGAGGAATAAATATAAATGAGCTGTTGTGTCAGTGCTTTAGGATTGCACTTTGCATTATTGTCTTTATTAAACATCAAATCAGATATTGAAATAAACAACTTTATTATGTACATATATTAAACATTCAATTTATTTATTTATTTTATTAAACATTCAATTTAGAAGTTGGACATCATTTAAATATCTGATAAAGGAAGCAAGTTTCCAACATGTGTAGAATACGCTCCTCTAATGAAATGAAACAAAACGCTCCTGATGGAAAAAGCATGAAAATGTTTTATTTTTAGAAGATCTTGTGTGAAAAATGACAGGAAGCTGTGACAGACTGGTCCCTGGTTCTGTTGGAGGATTGTTAACTGGTTCCACTGCACGCTCTGCTAAACATCTGTTTTGATGACATTCAGCCTGTCTGCCTGCAGCCGCTGGAACAGAACAGCATTTACTTCATTATTAGACACTGGTAGGAAGGCTAGAATACATCTATATATTCCTGCATGTCGTATCTACTAATGTTTTCATCCAATTATATAAAACACAGTTTTTGTTAACTTTTAGGAGTTTTGGTCTGCTTGCCGTTTCCAGCCTGTTCAGATGTTGAGGATTTAGGAATATTTATACCTTCTCAGATTTTTATAACCACAAAGATTTGTGAGTTTTAAGGAAAAGTCAGCAAGGAATAACCAATGGATCATCATTTATGCCGATACCTAATACAATTGCTGTGATTTCATAAATTTTGTCTTAATCAGTAAAAAATAAAAATATTAATTTTCATTGCGATCTCTGAGTCTGGGAGCGGCCATTTTTGCCCAAATATAGTAACAATTCAATTCTATTCAGTTTATTTCTATAGCTTCAATTCACATCATGTCATCTCAGGTCACTTTCCAGTTCAACCAGATCATCCAGTCAGATTGATTCAAAGTTTTCTATCTAAGGAAAACCAGCTGATTGCATCGAAAACGACACCAAGATTTTAAATTTTATTATCTGAAATCAGTTTAATCCCATCCAAATGAAGTGACTGGCTAATCCGCTTCTTTTTCCGAGACTCTGGTCCAAAGACTATAACTTCTGTTTTATCTGCATTCAGAAGCAGAAAGTTAAGAGTCATCCAGGTTTTTAAGTTTTTTACGTCGCCCTCGCCCTCCTGCCATCTTGCCATTTTTTCCAATCATGCTTTACTATTTGTTGCTTATCAAATAAACCCCCCAAAAAAATGCACGGATAAAAAGTTGAAGGGGTTTTCAATTCAATTCAATTTCAATTCAGTTTATTTATATAGCGCCAAATTCACAACACATGTCATCTCAAGGCACTTTACAGTTCAACCAGATCATACAGTCAAATTGATACAAAGTTTTCTATCTAAGGAAAACCAGTTGATTGCATCGACTCATTGACTCAAATACAATCCCCCACACTAAGCATGCTTGTAGCGACAGTGGAGAGGAAAAACTCCCTTTTAACAGGAAGAAACCTCCAGCAGAACCAGGCTCAGTGTGAGCGGCCATCTGCCGAGGCCCACTGGGGTTCAAGGAGACAGAAGCAGAGATACAAAAAGCAGCTGTAAAAGGCGGCCCCGTCCAGGAAACACACAGCCAGGCAGACGAGCTCCAAGGCAGCTCCCATGCCAGAGGACGAAGAGAGCACATCCACTCAGTCACGGTCAGAGAAACAGGACCACACTGGAAAACAGGCCGATCTCCAACATCTATAAACAAGGGTGTTGATAGAAGCAGCACAGCTGATGTTTTTTTCCAGGATGACGTCACAGCCAAACAGGAACAGACGAGGCAAAGCTACTCTGAGGAAAAGCAGAGAGAGCAGAAGGTTAGAGATTGAACTAACAGATTCTGCAGAATAGGAGAACAGAGAGAGAATGAAGCAGAATGATGAAATGGGGGTCCCTATGTCCTCCAAAAGTCTAAGCCTATAGCAGCATAACTATAGAGATAGCTCAGGATAACCTGAGCCACTAACTATAAGCTTTATCAAAAAGGAAAGTTTTAAGCCTAGCCTTAAAAGTAGACAGGATGTCTGCCTCACGGACTAAAACTGGTAGTTGGTTCCACAGGAGAGGAGCCTGAGAACTAAAAGATCTGCCTCCCATTCTACTTTTAGAAATTCTAGGAACCACTAGTAAACCTGCAGATTGAGAGCGAAGTGCTCTGTTAGGAACATAAGGAACAATCAGATCTCTGATATCAGATGGAGCTTGGCCATTTAAGGCTTTATATGTGAGAAGGAGGATTTTAAATTCTATTCTGGATTTAACAGGAAGCCAATGAAGAGAAGCCAGGATAGGAGAGATATGATCTCTCTTTTTCATTTTCATCAGAACTCTGGCTGCAGCATTTTGGATCAGCTGAAGGCTTTTAACTACAGTTTGTGGACTTCCTGATAGTAAAGAATTACAATAGTCCAGCCTTGAAGTAACAAATGCATGGACTAGTTTCTCAGCATCACCCCTGGACAGGAGATTTCTAATTTTTGCAATGTTCCTCAGATGAAAGAAGGAAATTCTAGAAACCTCCTTGATATGGGACCTAAATGACAGGTCCTGATCAAAAATAACACCAAGATTTTTTACTTTATTATCTGAAATCAGTTTAATCCCATCCAAATGAAGTGACTGACTAATCAGCTTCTTTTTCAGAGACTCTGGTCCAAAGACTATAACTTCTGTTTTGTCTGCATTCAGGAGCAGAAAGTTAAGAGTCATCCAGGTTTTTATGTCTTCAGACATGCCTGTAATCTATGTAATGGGTTAGCTTCACCTGGATTTATAGACAGATATAGCTGGGTATCATCAGCATAACAGTGGAAATTAATCCCATGCTGTCTAATAATTCTACCAATTGGGAGCATGTATAAAGTAAAGAGAATTGGTCCTAGCACTGATCCCTGTGGTACTCCACAGGTAACCTTTTAGCATGAGGAAGATCTATCATTAACATGAACAAACTGAATTCGATCAGATAGATAAGATTTAAACCAGTCTAGAGCTGTTCCTTTAATTCCAACAAAATATTCAAGTCTTTCTAAAAGAACAATTTTTTCAGTGGTTTGTAAGGTAGTATATTTAGGTGGGTGAGGATAAGGGATCCTTGCAGGTCACTATGCATCAGTTTAAGCAGAAAGGCCTGCAGCTCTGTGTAGATTTGAGTTAACCCTGATGCATTGATCTTATGTCACCAGCACCATTACTTCTGCAACATATTGTTACTCCCTGCCCCGAGGAGGGGGGGGGGGGGCAGATAAGGGAGAAAGATGGTGATGAAGGGATGGATTACCAAGGACACTGTCAAGGTGCAGCATGTGTTCAATGTGCACTGAATCAGTTTAACTGGATCCCCTCTCAGCTGGTTCTCCTTTCTCTGGACGTCACGGCTGAGCTGATGCAGCTGGTTAAAATGGGCATCAGCGAGGCGGCGCGCCGTGAGCCACCAAGGTCACTGCCAATATGGTCAATGACCATCAGCCATTGCACTTATTGTTGTAAATGTGAATCTGAGGTCATTGTTGGTGTGTTTTCTTCTCTAGAACGTCAATGTCGTACATGATTGATGGCACAAAGGGCCCGGTAATAGACGTAACCCTTTGCTCAGGACAGTTCATTTTCATCTTGGCCACTTTCCCTGTTTGGGTGAATCATTGCCAAATGAAGGTGTGACTGTCATTGACAAAGATCTCTCGCCTTTGGAGAACTTCAGCTAAATGCATTCATTTAAAGACCTATCTCCATTCTTTTTTGGCTTTGAATCAATAATTCCCCCCCGCTTCATTGACGTCTCCCCCCCCTCTCACCTGAGCTTCCTTCATGTAGGCTGCCTTAAGTGAAGTGCTTTCATGAGAGTCCCCAGTGTTAATGCCTGTACTTAATGGGTGATGAGAGAAGAGGGATCCAGTAGCCATTATATCAGTGGAAGCTCTATATCATGTTGCATAATCCGCTGGTTTTCAACCACGGCTAAAAGGAGTCAGCAAGTGCTTCTCCACCAATAGATGCGCTCAGGTCCGTTTGCACTTGGATCTACTGTAGGTTTTTGTTATCTTAGTTTTAGGCAACATTAAAAATCCTAGATTTAACAAACATATTATGCACAAGGGGTGTGGAGTGAAAAATGTTGAGGTTTGTCTGTTCTCAGCCTCTCAGGCTCCAAATGAAGGTCATGAGAGATAAGAGTCACACAGCTTCCTTCATGGCATGAAGGGGAGGATTGCTGTTATTAGGAGATCCATCTGACCAGTGAGAGATAGATTAACCTGACAGGGAACGGTCTTCATGAACTCAAGTTGTTTTTCCTCCAAATGTTCAAGAGTGAGAAAGTTCTTGATGCAGAGGATGGGTTGGTTCCGCTGGGAGGAGTGTGTGTTTTGGGATTTTGTAAGCTATAAGTGAAATGCATCCATCCGTCTCTCTGTCTGAGGACTTTAAATACATTTGAACCTTTTTTCTTGCAAAATATGCCAAAAAAATGCTTCCTAACTCCACAGGGGTATAAAGTTCAAAGACAATTTATGAAACTATATCTGTGTGAGATAATTAGAGAAAAAATAAAACTCAAATAGACTACATTTATGTTTAAATCCAAAGCGGAAAAAGTTAGCTCCTGGAAGTAGCGTAGCATCCTATTTCCTGTACAGATTAGGAGCAGAGCGATAAAACAGAAAAGATTTTAATGCATTTATTTTCTCAGGAAATACATAAATAACCTTCAACACGTTATATATTAGTACGCTTACTATTTTGGGGGAGGGAAAAACGTCGTTCAGGTCTTTTTAACAAAATAAAACCGAAGGCGACCCGGATGGATATCTGGACGAGCTGATAGCACAGGACGGATCGTGCTTCCAGGACGGATCGTGCTTCCAGGACGGATCGTGCTTCCAGGACGGATCGTGCTTCCAGGACCGATCGTGCTTCCAGGACGGATCGTGCTTCCAGGACCGATCGTGCTTCCAGGACCGATCGTGCTTCCAGGACGGATCGTGCTTCCAGGACCGATCGTGCTTCCAGGACGGATCGTGCTTCCAGGACCGATCGTGCTTCCAGGACGGATCGGGTAGTGACAGGCAGCTTAGCTTAGTTAAGCTTAGCTTAGCATAGCTTAGACTGTTTAAAGCATGGAGAGTGAGCAGAGGGAGGCCGGTAGTTACACCACAGACTGATTTTTTGAGACAGAAGTTTTCGCCTCCCCTTATTCAGTGGCTTTGTAGTTTAATTAAAACCCAAAATGACTAAATTGGCTATAATTAGGAGTGCATTGAAACCTGCTGGACACATTCAGAAGATGACAAACTTAATATTGGAATTTAACTATTGAAATCTCGGTGTACGTCTGAAACGTAACCCTCTGAAACTTTGTGGAGTTTTGCTTTGAGCTTATCCACCATATTGGATCAGTTTTGCTCCGCCTTTCCTGACTTCTATCCCATTTTTCTATGGCCTACCTTTCTACTATGTTTTGGGTCATGGCCTAGTTAGTCTGCAGTGCAACGTCCCACCAACTCTGTGGAAGATGATTTTAAGCAGACAGCTTCCATATAGAAAAAAGGAACATTTTCTCTTTTCTTTCCTGCAATCAAGGAATCCAGCTGGCCGCTTTTTGTTGCCTTCTCATGTGTTTTACTGTGGATCTTTTTTGGCCGCCTTCCTTTTCTTTTTATTGATCTGCTAAATGTTGATAAGCTTTATTTGTCCGGTTGTGTCTCAGCTGTGTCCAGCTATTGAATATGCCCCTTTTGGCTAACTATAACTATCTATATTCTTTGGGTTCATGAATGGTTTGCATGGTGCACAATGAAAATGATAAGTCATCCTGTTGAAGGATGTTTTTTTGACTTGGCTGGATGTTCTGCTGGGTTGATTTATTCATCCTAAAAGAAAATCCTGTGATCGTCCTCCATGTTTTCTTCTGTCAGCATCCAGATCTTTTCATGTTGCTGTTGATTCGGCCATCTCTGGAGTTTGTACCGTCTCTCTGATTTCTCTCTTCCTCATTAACTACGACATTCCCTCAGCTTCTTAATTGCATATTGTGAGTTCAGAGCAGCAGCTTCCAAATAAACATATCAGCCTTTGTATAAAGTTTTATGTGCTTAGAAGAAAAGGAGATAATAACACAAAACACTCGCCAGTTTATAAGACAGTTTTAAATATTTGACCCCTGAAACAAAAGGTCCTTCACTTAACAAAATTTGTATGTGAGAACCCTGAAATTAAAATAACAGACTTTACTTCAAGCTTATGTTCATTTTTCTGATTGCACGCAAAATAAATTTTAACCTATTTTCGATAAATATTTCGATAAAAAAAAATGCTTGTAAGGCTAAATAATCACCGAACTGCACCGAGGCAAAGCGAAAGAAACTAGGAACTCAGTGGATTTAAAGGAAAAGTTCAGTCAGCGAGGAATAATCAATGGATCATTATTTATGCCTAAAACTAATACGTTCGCAGAGCTTTCATTAATTTAAAGTTAATCCGTAAAAAAATAAAAAGAATAATTTTCATGGTGATCACTGAGTCTGGGAGCGGCCATTTTTGCCCAAATATAGTAGCCCCTCCCTCCTGCCATCTTCCAGCAGTGACGTCACGGTGCGGTAAGCCTAGCGCCATTCTCCCCGCTTTCCAAGCTAAATCAATGGGAACTACTAGACACATCTGCAATCGACAACAATTATTGAAGATTTCCAGATAGGGATGGGAATCGAAAACCGGTTCCTGTTCAGAACCGGTTCCGTATTTTCCGATTCCATGGCATCGTTTGGCAGCTCGCTGAACGATTCTTTTTTCGATTCCCGCAGCACCAGAGCCTAGAGCGCCGGCTCTGGGGAGCACGACTTACGTCACGTTTTTTTACGTACGTTACGTAAGTTACGCAAGTTACGCAAGTTGGAAGAACTATTCGAGGAGGAAGACAACGAGCTGCGGTCACTTTGTGAATCAAAGCCCCGTCTTTCCTTAGCCCAGAGGGTAGATCAGGAAATCCAGCTCTATAAAAGCTTGCCCTCCATCCCCTGCAGGGATAGCGCCACACTGTGGTGGTGGAACAAGCAAGATACGCTGCCCTTGCTATCTGGACTGGCTGAAAACTACCTCTGTGTGCAGGCTTCCTCCACCCCATCTGAGAGGGTGTCCTCCATGGCTGGAAACACCATAAGCCCTGAAAGATCCCGTATCCTTCCAGAAAAAGCAGATATGCTCATCTTTCTGCAAAATAACTGTTAATTTTCCCTACTACTGTTTTATAATTAGTATTTTTTGTTATTTAAAATAGGTTATTATCCCATCATTTGTTATTAGACATTGTTGGTTATTAAGTTTGTTCTTGTATTAATTTTTCATTTAAACACAGATGTTACTCCAGTTTCACATTTCCTGTGGACATCTTGATCTTGTTGATTTTGTAAGATTGTGCAATAGTTAAGTAAACACAGTTGATGCTGATAATCAAACTGTTTGTTCTCCTTTTTCCCCCAAATTGGAATCGAAAAAAGAATCGATAAAGAATCGAATCGTTTCATAGAATCGAAAAGGGAATCGGAATCGTGAAAATCTTTTCAATTCCCAACCCTATTTCCAGAGGACTTCACCATTGAAATTCACCAGAGCTATAGTGAAACTGACAATGCCCACGTGCATGGCAGCTGGATGCTGGAATACATCGGGTAAAAGTGAAAAAAAGAGTTATTCCACCTTTCTGATTCCTGATCCTCCACGGACGGGTTGGTCGTTGGATCGCCAACTTGAAGAGGGAGGATTTGCCATCGAACTTCTGGCCAGAGAAAAAACCCGTAATATGTAGCCAACATTTGGAAGAAGAATGTTTTCAAGATGACTTGGATAATAGCGCGTTGTGACAAACACCAGATACAGCACTGGGACTTGATCAGCAGCCGATACCGCACCGTGACGTCACTAACCAGTAGGTGGCAGTAGTGTTCTTTGACAAACATGGATGCCTCCAGTAAAGCACATTCAGATCAAAATTTCTACATGAAATTATCATTTCAGATTGAAAGAACTTTCAGAAGTTTGAATTCTGAATATGAGCGACTTTTCCTTTAAAACTGAACTTTGAGGTTATTTCAACCTTTTTATTTCAGTATAGCCGACCTATGTGAGTCTGGCTTTTCAACTTTAAAGCTACTTAAAGAAAAATGGAGGATGTCTAAATGTATAGTCTTTTGTTCTGTATATAATTTAAATTTGAACAAAATTTAGTAATTATGCAGTATTTATTTATATTCTATGTAGCATAGCAGAGCAATCAGTTCTGTTTGGATGCTGTACAATAACTCATCATCTGCTGTGTTCTTCAGGAGCTGCGAGGGCGAAAAAAAACTAAAAACCCAGTTTTTTATTGTGGACGATGCAACAAGCTAAACCCTTTGCTTTCTATGGTTCTCCATGTGGAGATTAGTTTGTCTGAAAACTCCCATCCTGAGAGAAATACACTCAAACTGTGAATAAACTTAGCAAATCTTTAGCAATGACAGAAAGCAGGAAAGGACGTGAATAAAGCAGCAAATCATCATTATTCTCAAATAGCTGGTAATTCGTGAACAAAGTATTTCAGGCCTCAAAGCCTAGTGGTAATTGGTCCTGATGAGTTTTCATTTTCTGTGCACGGTGTCATCTGACAGCACAGTTCCATATATATATAATAGGGATGCACGATATTGGGATTTTGGCCGATATCCGATATGCCGATATTTTAAAACTCATGTAGCCGATAACTGATATCGATACCAATGTTAAAGCTGGACAAAAATAAGTAGTCATTGTAAATAGCAGTTTTGTTATCCATTTCTGACACTTTGAAAAATAATATACTCAAATATATTTTCATATGCTGATATCAAATTGATTTTTAAAAACGCGGTATCGATCTATTTTACTTTCAAAATCTGGTGAAATTTCATCGTTCTGTTACAAACTCTCGTGATATTTTGCAAATTCTTGTGAGATTTTGTTAGTAAAATAGATCGATACCGCGTCAATATATCAACATATAAAAATATGGCAACATTTGGTGAATTTTCGGGGGATTTCGTAGCATAACGATGACATATAGCAATATTTCATTAGTAAAAGAGATTGATATGGTGTTTTTAAATGGCAATATATCAGCATATGAAGATATTGGGATATTTTAATGGATCAATATTTTTTCCCTCGTCTTTAGAAGTTTTTAAGTCTGTAAAAAAGAAGTTTTTGAGGAAGAAGAAGAAGTAGTATCTTTTATTTTTTTTAGACTTTAGAAACTCAGAAGCTGATGTCCGATATTCAGTTTTAAGGCTGATACAGGCCGATACCGATAGGGGGCCGATTATATTGTGCATCCCTAATATATATATATATTTATAGAGAGAGAGAGAGAGAGAGTGCACTCCTGCAAGTTAAAAATAGTGATAAACTCTCAGTAAATTCATTGATTTTAAGTGTGGTGGCTTTTTTTCTTTACTGTTAAATAAACCTTGCTTGGAAATGTTGCGTGTCGGTTTCCCATAATGCTTTATGTTTAGTTTCGGCTTGTTTCATTTGTTTTATTTAGTTTAAGAATTAGCTGGTTTGTGATCATTTAGATGGTTTTTCATTTTTTTTTTGAATAGTTGAAATATTTAGTTGTGACTAAATTCCCAATGATTAGAAATATTCAGAAATCATATTAATTTGTGATGCAATAGAGATTCTTTCCTGTAGACTTTGGGCTGATTTGTGTTGGATTGTGATAATCTGATAAACGCTAATTTAATTAAATTTTGCCTAATATCACTACAGGTTTATAGAAGTAGCGAAAAGCAGGTGGAGTCTTTATTCTCATCAAGTTAATTAATTAATGACTCCTAATGGCCTCGATTTTGAGCAGCTTGCACGTCAACAACCACACATGTTTAAGACATTTCTACTCTCAGTCATTTGTCTGCTTATTTTCCTTCCTTCTGCTTTCGCTCCACATTCATCCTTTTCTCCCAGAACATCAGGGGCATCTTTCTGCACAGTTAAGATTTTATTAAGCCTCATTAAGAAGATCTGGACTAATTGTTTCTATTTGAAAGATGGAGTATCTGGAGGTGTACGCCGTGTTTCATCTTTTTCTGGGTCACTGCTCTCTCACTCTTCTCATTTCATCTCCTCCAGACCGACACAGCTGCTCTACAAATCCAACCACTTTCCTCCCCTCATCCCCTCACGCTTTAACACTCAAAGTCCCAAAGTGCAGACTTTAGTCTGCACCTAGTTTGTATCAAGTATCCCCCCAAAGGTGTTAACGGCTCTCCTCTGGTGCTCCATTTTCAAATCAAATGCAAATGTAAGAATGTGGTTTGGTGACTTCAGCTGGTGTGCTGGGGTTTCTTTGTTTAAGTTGCCTCCCTTTGTGTTGTAAAGGAGCTTTTTCAAGGAGTTGAGTAATTTACAGAATTTCTGTGGGGATAAATAGAGCAGGCACAGCACACAGACTCAGAATTCACCCGGAATTCACCATGGCACAACCAAGGCGACCAAGAAGGATGAACGCTCAGGAGGCTTTAGCCATGCTTCAGAGCATGCCAGACTAGGAATATGATGGTGGATCTGTTGGAGACTTAGCATTTCAGAATGAAAACGGCGCAACCGATTCTTCAAGTGAATAGGATGATTCTGATGAGAATGCGACTCCAAAGACGGACCAGGGGCCGGGTGGTCAATTATATTATTGAGCGGGACAGTTCAAACACTGAGGCTACATAAGATGAAGAGGAAGAAACAGTGCGCGGCAACCCCCCTCCTTGCAAAAAGCAAAAAACTGTTGATGTTGGCACAATGCCTAAATCCACAGAGAAGGCGAAAGATGGCACTGTTTGGTCCAACTGGAAAGAAGACTTTTCTGTTCCTGAAACCCCACAGACTGCCTTCAATGGATCCGGAGGGCCAACAGATTCTGCGAAACACAAAATCACAAGTCACCTTCGCAGCTTCCCGTGTTTGTTGGATATGAACATGTTGCTGACCATCAGAGACTGCACAGTCCACGAGGCCCGCAGAACAAACCCCAGCTGGCAGATGAGTGTCTATGAGCTGATGGCTTTCCTCGTAATCCTTTTTCGAAGGGCTGCCATGGGTTACATTGGTCCCATGCGACACATGTGGGCCAATAAATTCGGAAACGCAGATATCAAACCCATAATGCCTCGTAACCGTTTTTTGAAATAAGACGGTACCTTCATTTTGACTACAAGGACACCCGCAAGGAACGCATACACAATGACAAATTTGCAGCAATTTCTGACATCTGGATGCGGTTTGTTCAGAACTGTGTGTCGTCCTACAGTCCAGGACAGCATGTTACTGTGGATGAGCAGCTGTTTCCGTCCAAGGTTCGGTGCCCCTTTTTGCAGTACATTGCATCCAAGCCTGACAAGTTTGGAATCAAGTTTTGGATTGCAGCAGATCTGGACACAAAATACATGTGTAATGCCATCCCTTACTTGGGAAAGGATCCCACTCGTCCAAAAGGAGAGAGGTTGTCAGAGAACGTTGTTCTGAAATTGATGGAACCGTTTTTGGACAAGGGAAGGACTGTAGCTATGGACAATTTCTTCACCTGTCTGTCTTTGGCTAACAGGCTCCTTCAGCGAAATACAACTCTGCTTGGTACCATCAACAAAATCCGTCGGGAGCTACCAGCAACTGCAAAGGAAACCTCGGGGCGCCAGTTGCACTCCACACAGGTGTTCAAATCTGGAAGTGCCTTGCTGACGGTGTATGCGACAAAAAAAAAGAAATCTGTCTCTTCTTAGTACCATGCATCACAGAGTGGAAATTGTGGACATTCAAAAACAAAAACCAAACACTGTGGTTGATTACAACAATCTCAAATGTGGTGTTGATATTATGGACCAGAAACTGCACAACTACTCTGTGCGTTCAGGAACACGGAGGTGGCCTATGGCTGTGTTTTATAACCTGCTTTACATGGCCGCCACAAATGCACATGTTTTGTACACAGCGTGTACAGGATCGAAAGAAAGTCGTCGACTGTTCATGCTAGAGCTTTCAGAGGAACTCAAAAACAGGCTCCTGCAGGAAAAGACACAAGAGGAAGAGCAAAAACAGCTACGTCGTGAGATGAGAGTTTCCCAGCAGAAAAAAGACTCAATGCCAGGTGCGCATACTCTGCAATAACAACAGAAGTACTGAACGTTGTGTCCACTGCGGCAAATTTACCTGTGGCAAGGAAAGGCTCACCATGGGAATGTGGAAACTGCTAGATGGGACAATTGCATTTTACATTTTTCCACATTATATTTAGTGCTTTATCCATATGTAGACTGTTTTTCTTTATCTGAAATAAAAGGCTATAACTTCTGTCTGTTGTTTTTCAAAATTGAGCTGTTTGGGGTGGTATTTGGCTCCAGTCCCCCCAACTGATCTGTACAATGAAAATATCTCCATCAGCTGACAAGAATATTTATACAACAATGACCATCTGCCCCATTTACTAGATGGCAAACAAGCAAACATCATCCGCTCTCGATTTCCAGCGGAAAGCCGGTTTTGTGCTGGAAACCCGTTTCCAGCTCAAATTCCAATCTGGCGGCAGGTGGAAATGTAAAGGTTGTGGGTGGGAAGTCTAGCTCCGAGAATAAATAGGCCCAGCAGATCGACTCAGAGTTATTGAGATGTCAAGCTTGGCTTGGCTTGGCGTACAAGCTTGGCTGCAACAGACGAGCATGTGTTGTACAAGCCGTGCACAGGGACCAAAGAGAGTCCACCAAAGTTAATTCTGCTACTTGCAAATGAACTTGGTAACATTTGTATGCAAGAAAAGGCAATAAAGGAAGAACACATGAGACAGCATTGTGAGATGAAGAGACTAGGGCTGTTCCTTTTGTGACATAAATGTTACTCCAATACTAAAGGCATACTGTTTGTCATTCTCTAAGATTAAATTTTGAATGACATAAAAAGGCGAGACAAGACAAAATACAATTATTCTTTCTTTCATATAGTGAGCTTTGCAATATGAATTAGTCTGTTGGTGAATGGACAATAGAAATAGGCTCTGCCTTGCCTTGTTGGAAAAGCATGGTTATGACCTGTTCTCAGCTCAGGAACTAGGACCTCTATGATATCTGGTTGTTCAATAGGTTTGCCTAAATAAAAGATTTAGATATGACCTGCAAAAAGGTATGATGTTGCAGGGGCAGGTACTGAAAAGTGCTTGGAACATGGTCTTGATGCCAGTTTGTTTCAGCCTTTATCCAGTCTCATGTAGAAGGGCTGGTCATATCACAGGTTATTTGCATTACAATAGGGACAGTTAGCAAGGTAGAGTGAATACACAAACTTGCAGAGGGGAGAGGGGCTTGCAGGAAAACTGAAAATCTCTGGGACATCTAGTGTTAATTCCCCCTCCTTACCCTCATCCAAACCCGCAGTCCTTTAGCTTAAGCCCCGGACTGTGAAAATATGTTGCTGTCAAGCTGTGGGGAGATATAAACCTGAACTTTACAATCTGCTCTTTTTTTCATGCATAAAGCTTTTCGCTCAATGACTCTAAGTTTGTGAAATAATCTCCCTGTTATACATCAGTGACGATGATTCCTGAGCTTTTTAGGTCTTTAAATCCTCCTTCAGATTAACATAACTCACAGACGGCACCTGTCAAAAAGAAAATCGCCTCATTATAAAGTTCATATTATCCAAATTCTATTCGGGACACTTTCACCTCATTTCACATATTTATTGATTTCAACAAACCGAGCATTTATGTTACTTCATGCATCCTAACACTTTCCTTTAGTCCCTGCTAGAATATTTTAGGAAGGTTAAGTACTGATCGTACAAGGAAGGGAGGGAGGGAGGGAGGGAGGAAGGGAGGGAGGGAGGGAGGGAGGGAGGGAGGGAGGGAGGGAGGGAGGGAGGGAGGGAGGGAGGAAAAACAACCGATTTAAAGACGAGTTTACGAAGAAGGAAAGAAGAAAGGAAGGACAAAAAGGATGCTAACATAAGAAAGGGAATAAAGTTTGTAAAAGGAAATATATTTCTCTGTTATTTATTATTGTTGTTATTCTTTTTTTGACCCTAAAATATGATCAACTACCAGCCTTTTCCAGCCTTTTCCAGGCTGTATATAGTATCTAATTAAGCAGCTTATAAAAATACAATAATTTCAAATAATGTAAACTTTTGACTATGACCAATTTGAAGCTGCCCAATAGGAAGCTACGGGCGTGATGACCTCATCAGGTTTTTCCTCCCGGTCTCTGGAAAAATGTGGATGAAGGTGGTTTCTTTCCAGACTGCGGTTCACCTGATGATGTCATCATCTGGAAACATAACCTTAAACTCAGCAAAGTCATTGAAAACAGAAAAAGTGTGAAAAGCCAAACATTTTGACCGATATCCTTCCCCGGGTAAATCTCTCGCTGCAGGCGGGTTTGTTGTGTTTTTTGTTGTTTTAACGACATGCTCTGTTTCTCTGATATTGTTCTCTTTTCTACTTCCTTTTCCAAACTTCCTATCTTCCGTCTGACTTCCTGAAATGATCTCTCCATCTCCCTGTTTCTGTGAAATGTCTCCTTTGGCTGCCTGCCTTTTTTTTCCTGCCTCTTCTTCTATCCACTGCATTTCTTTTGTCTTTACTGGGAGCCAGTGAAGGAAAGCTGGTGGTCCTGGCTTTGGCCATTGGTGTTGCAGAGCAAGATGACTTTGCCAATATCCCTGACCTGCAGGAAACGGCGCAGGCAGCACCAGCAGCCAATCAGGAGCCCCCTCCTGAGAAGAGGTACCAGCTACTGTATGAGAGGCTTTGTGAGTATGTGTGTGAGGAAAGTACATGAAAGGGAAACGGGATTCGATCTCACAACCGATGAAGAGCAGAGCCTTTTTTATAAAGAAATGAGTTCAGACTATGCAAATGTAAAAACAGACTGATGCAGAGGTGAGATCGCTAAAAGAGATAAAACGAGCTCATAAAGCATCAGAGTGCGATGCTCATTGGTTCTTCACTCCTTTATTACGCTTTTAGCTGCAGCATTTTAAACAATGAGATAAACTGTGTTTTCCCATGCCAGTGGACTTTTATTTGCCACCATCACCATAATCATTGTCTCCATCACAGTAGCACCATTCTCCTCACTATTTTCCTCAGCCTGCTTGTCTGAGGCCTCCTGCTGGTAATTGTCGTATTTCCTTTGCATTTTCATTCTTTTTATTATCCTAGCCCTTTTCATTCCCGTGTTCTTCTTTTTTCCTCGTGCTCATTAGCTTCCTTCAATCACCCTCCGCCGCTCTGAGAGTCTCGTCTCTGCAGCTCCACAGAGGGCCCGGAGAGCCTCCTCATTATTCCATAACGCGTTAGTCACTTACATAAACATGCAGCCAGAAATAGCCTCTTCCTCGTCAGCCAAGTTACACACTCCGAGTCCAAAATATTTCCACTCGTCTGTGAGGACGATCCAGCCTTGCTTCCTTGCTATCTCCTGAAATAATTAGCTCTGGATTCTCTAGTGGAATGGGACCAGTTTTAATAAACGACTTCAGCGTCATGTTAAGCAAATAGCTCGGGCCATTTTCTTTATCCGCTGATGGTCATCCAGATTATCAGGATTTTGCTCCACAGACCTAACAGTAAATCTTGCATAATCTCTAGCCTATAATTCTCTGCAATCAATTTAGATTAAATTACCTCCCCCCAGTTTTCTTATGATTTAGTGACAGAACTCTATAAAAATGGTTGAAGAGTGTAAATAAATCCCAATTTACCTCTGACTACCTTTTTATTTAAGCCGGGCGTACTCTGTACGGTATTTTAAATCGTTGCACGCAGCTACAGCTCACATCGTACAATGAAACCTCAGGGTTTAAAAGTTCCCAGCTCACCATGTTTGTTCGCATCAGAGCGTCGGGTCGCACAGCGTGAGATCTACCTGCTCACACTGTACGTCTAAAAACCAGGTGGGACTCGGCTCCGCAGTGAGATGGCGCTACTGGGACTCGTCTACCTGGAAGCCAAACCAGTAGCAGAGGAACATGAAGCTCACTAGAGTGAAACGCGCTGCCTTGGATATAATTTAGTGCTGAAAGCCCTAAAAAGAAAAGGAGACGACGTATTTGGACAAAGACATGGCTGAGCAAACGTGGCTACTACGGTCTGACAGTTTGACAGAAAGAACTCCATTTCACTCATTGCCCCCCCGCCATGCTGCTGGGTTTATATCTGAGAGGAAGAAGAAGAAGAATTCTTGTTTGCCCACTGAGCGATTTGCCCACGACCACCTTAAGATGGCCGACTGGATTTAAAACATGTTTGAGGTGTCGGAGATTCTCCGTCTTCCAGGTCAGAGTCGTTCCAAAAAAAGAAAATAAAAAACAATCCACTGGACTTTGTTTCCAAGTCTGCAGACATTTCTCTTCCATCCAGGAAGCTTTTTCAATTAGAAATGTCAGAAATAGGTTTGAGTTCCAGGTTTTATGCAGCAGCCTCATCTTTTGAAACAACTTTGATTTTCTCCTGACCTTCTGATTCCTGATGGGGGGGGCGGTGGTCGTTAGAGGCTGATCGCCCCTCGTTACCCCCTGTTCACTACGCCACGCACCATCAGGCTGAAAGTCGGCCCGATCGAAAAAATCTAGAAGAATCAGCCGAAAAAGGACAGAAAGATCTTACAGCGTACGACCAGCTTAACAAACTCTAAATGTGGGAGGAATTTTAACATAAAGACAGCAAATAATTTAGCTATTTAGAAGTCTTAAATATTTGATGTTGTTTTAAAGGTAAATTTTTTAATGCAAGTATCCAACATTAGAGGGAAATTCAAGGACAGATCGTCTGAGCAGCTATTCTCAATTTTTAGAACGCTGCTATAAAGGCAGCTTTTTATTTTCACTTGGCTTCAAACAGCTTTGTCCTTTTCAGCTTTTTTTTTTTTGCATTTGGTGAAACCTTTACAAATGGGTTACAAAATCCACTAATTGACTAAACAGCGAGTGGGAAGCAGTGTGTGGCCCCCAGGATCCACCCTGATGACTGAGTGCACTATGATATGTTCAGGATTAACCTGTGGTTCATATAATCTTTACGACTTTAAATCAGAACGACTGTCAGTTTATGCCCACATTGAAAGCTTTGCATTGATCAACCTATCAGCCTTCAGTGAGGTCAACTAATTTCATTTGCAATTATTTCTTTTTTGTTCTCTGTCAAGGTTAGGAATTTTATTTTTTTTTTTTATGTAAAATAAACTTTTGATATCTGGCTGCTTAGTTTTGAGGCTGAATCAAATATTTGCTGTCAGCAATTTATCAAAAATCTAAAGTATAAGCTTAAAGGGAATGTATGATCCCCTTGGCGTGTCTACGCTGCTTTCACAGGTGTCTATATAATCAATCAAACTCACAACACAACTTCTATTCTAAGGTGTAGCACAAAGCCACACTTTCATTTATGTCTCACCACCTTCCAACCCTGAACAGCTTTCAATCATGGATCATCACTCATCTCCTCATGCATTGCTTCTGTTACACTTCATGAAATCTCATTGTGTCACTGGGAAACCATAGGTGGTTAAAATAAGATCTAAAAATAAGTATATAGATATATACCTTTTATAATTTATACTGTTTTTAATATACCAACATTAATAAAACAAATACACAAAAATAAAACCTTAGAAAAGGGAAATGGAAACATTAAAACAGCACTTTATGTTTCACAAAGTAAAACAACAAAACTTTTCTTTAATTGTTTATTTGGTTTTATTTTTTTCCACTAAAACTGTATCTTACATTAAAGGTATAGTTTAGATTGATCAATTTCAATTCAATTCTATTCAGTTTATTTCTATAGCTCCAATTCCCATCATGTCATCTCAGGTCACTTTCCAGCTCACCAGATCATCCAGTCAGATTGATTCAAAGTTTTCTATCTAAGGAAAACCAGCTGATTGCATCGACTCATTGACTCTTCAGCAATCCCTCACACTAAGCATGCTTGTAGCGACAGTGGAGAGGAAAAACTCCCTTTGAACAGGAAGAAACCTCCAGCAGAACCAGGCTCAGTGTGAGCGGCCATCTGCTGAGGCCCACTGGGGTTCAAGGAGACAGAAGCAGACATAGAAAAAGAAGCATAGATACAAAAGGCAACTGTCAACCAGCTCCACAGGCGGCCCCGTCCAGGAAACACACAGCCAGGCAGACGAGCTCCGAGCCAGCTCCCATGTCAGAGGATGAAGAGAGCACATCCAGTTAGTCACAGTCAGAGAAACAGGACTACACTGGAAAACAGGCCAAGCTCCAACATCTAGAAACAAAGGTGTTGATGGCAGCAGCACAGCTGATATTTCTCTCCAGGATGGAGTCACAGCCAAACAGGAACAGACCAGATGAAGCTACTATGAGAAAAAGCAGAGAGAGCAGAACGTTAGAGATTGAACTAACAGATTCTGCAGAGTGGGAGAATAGAGATAGAATGAAGCAGAATGATGAAAAAGGGGTCCCTATGTCCTCCAGCAGTCTAAGCCTATAGCAGCAGAACTATAGAGATAGATCAGGATAACCTGAGCCACTCTAACTAGAAGCTTTATCAAAAAGGAAAGTTTTAAGCCTAGCCAGATTGTTAAATCCAGGATATTAGGAGATACACTGACACAGTAAAATGAGCTGCGATTAATGTAAGACCTAAAAAGTCCATTTTAACAGTCAGGTTACACATGGTGCTGCTCTGTATCAGTGTCAGAATTTCAGAGTTGATTTTACTCCAATTAGAGCTATAGAAATAAACTGAATAGAATTTAACTTAGATCTATCAAGGTTACACTAAATAATAAAAACAAATACAAAGACTGAACAGAGTGACCTACCTGTATTGCAAGCTTATGTCAGAATGCTGCAATAATAAAAAAATACAATAATAATACAAAAAAGGTAAATTAGATTTAATTCTGTAGTTGGTGCTGTATTTGATATCGCCCACAGAGGCCTCTTCTTCTTCTTATGGAGATTTCCTGCTGACTAGGTGCATCCTGGCCCTTTGCTGCCTCTCTAGGTGAAACACAAAGTTACCGGCAGAGGCGTTTCCAGCGTAGAGAACTTTTATGACGCATGCGCACTGCTAAAAAATACACTAACAGCCATTGGAGATATCTTTCACCCCAGAATCCTCTTTCCTGCCTTTAAGAAAGGTAACAAAGTATTTGTACTTTAATTGCACCTCTCTGCACCGCAACATAAACATAAAGCCTCTTGATGAGTCTATTGACACATGATAAAACAAAATCCATACAGACAAGTTAAAAGATTCCCCTGTACAAACGCACTTTAAATTACTACTTTTCTATATATCTAATGATATGTATGCAATTGTAATAAAATGATCAATTTGGGTCTTTTACTAACTGTGAAGTATTTTGGCAGTGTTGATGCACCGATTTCCATTAGCTTGGAAATGATTCCTCCATGTCTGCTGCTCTTTACTCCCATTATCAGATCATACTGGAGGCCCAAATAATGACAGCTCTGTTAATATTTCTGAGCTCCATGTTTATGGTTAAAAGCAATCCAGATAAATGCAAAGGTGTTGGATGTGCGATATTCATTATTCATCGGCCTCATGTGTGCCGTAGCCGGGAGGAAGCACTCTCACTGCTGGTGCGTTTCTGAAGTGCATCACAGCCGACTGACGGCTTGAACTGCTGCTCCTCTGATGAAGTCTTTCTGACCAGTGACAGCGAGGAAAGGTTGTATGATGAGACGTTAACCTACCAGGCATCCATAAGTTGTGTTTTCTAAGAAGGTCCAATTAGCGTGTTAGAGTAGCTGCTTAATGCCTCATTGGTTTTGACTCAAAGAATTCAGTTACAATTCAGTGAACATATTCTGCAGGTTTGCTTCGGCCGCTCATCGCTGTGAAGAGATTTCTCAGTCCAGATCCCCTCAGAGCAGAGCGGCTCCAATGAGAACAGGGCCTCAGTACAGAGGAGGAGGGATGCGTATCTTTGTGCTACATTAACATTCCATCCACTTGCCTCTGGTCCTTTAATTATTCATCCATGCACGTCGTTACATAATTCTGTGTAAGCCAGCGAGGGCTTTTTTTCTCCTCATAGATATTAATAGACAGGGATGTATACTTGTTTGCCTTAAAGACACGATGCACCCTATTTATCGCTTTGTGGACCGTGTGATACCATTTTGATTATTAATGAGCATATTAGGTTGCTTAAATAGATATAAAAACAGTAGGAGAGTGTTATGAGCTAAATCAATATTAATTAGTTTGTTTGAGTTCGCAGTGGTTTATTAAAATCATTAGTCTCATAGAGAAGAGACCGTACCACTGATTATAGCTGGCAGTCATTCTGCTTCAACTAAAACAGAAACAAAGCCTTAAAAAACATTGATTATTAAAATGTTCTTCAGGAAAAGTTTTATATTTTCTTCCTCCTCTCTTTAATTTTGTTTTGGAAGTTTTATTCTGTTCTTTGTGGTTTTCTTTATGTTTTTATTTTTAAGAATGTTTATTTTTTCCTTGTATACCTTTTTTTTATATTGTATGTTTTTCTTGAATATCTTTATTAATCCAACATATTTTTGTTTTGATATGAATATTCTGTTTAAGTGCATTTGCATTCTTTTATGCAATTATTTATTGTTTTATTTTGTAAAAGTGACTTTTAAAAACAACAATCACATCACGATAGATATTTTCTAAAGACCTCCTATTTTGCTTTTAACTTGCACCTGTTCACCCGTACTCATACTTGTACTCATACTCGTCATCTTCCACTTAAGCTGGACGTACACTGTGCGATTTTTGTGGCGATTTTCCAGTCATGCGAGAATCTTTCGATACTTAGCCTTTTCTTTTTAGGGCTTTCAGCACAAAATTGCACAAATTGCCAAGGCAGCACGTTTCACTCTAGTGAGCTTCATATTCTCCTTTTTGTTTGGCTTCCGGATAGACGAGTCCGAGTAGCTCCATCTCACTGCAGAGCTGAGTCCCACCTGGTTTTTGGTCATAGTGTGAGCAGGTAGATCGCATGAGAGCATCGGGCCGAACATACATCGTGAGATGTAAACCGCAGGGTTTAGCCATACAGTGTGAGCAGTAGCTGCGTGCAATGACTGAAAAAATCGCACAGCATACGCCCAGCTTTATCTGGGAAGACCTCTCAGTGGAGAAGCCCAGACTCCTCTCTCCTCAGACACCTTCTCCATCCCTTCCCCAGAAAACCTAGACACCAGAGGCATTCTAGGTCAACCAAGAGACATTGGTCCTCCACCTTAGCTTGGACCTGGACCTCTTTCCAGTGGGGCATGCCTGCAACTGGAGTCTAGGGGGCATCTGCAACAGATGCCCTTTCCACCTCAGCTGACTCCTGTCGGTGTGGAGGAGAAGCAGCTCTACTCTGAGTGCCTCCCTGATAGCACAGCTCTTCATCGGCCACCATTGGGATGAAATCCCCCGGTCCCCAATCGACCCCCTCTGGCCCTTAGCGATGCCTTGAAAAACCTGCCCATACTAAGGTTCTCAGAAAGCATCTCATCCACTCCGAAGCCTTGTGTTCCTCTTGTGTTCTTGTGAATTGGAGCAGGACTAGAGCTGTTGACGTTTCACAAGCACATGAGAACGCACAAGTACACATATTGAGAAATGGCCTATGTCTCATCTAGAGGTAGGAGTTGTAAATACACTATATTGCCAAAAGTATTTGCTCACCCATCCAAATTATTGGAATCAGGTGTTCCAATCACTTCCATGGCCACAGGTGTATAAATTCAAGCACCTAGGCATGCAGACTGTTTTTACAAACATTTGTGAAAGAATGGGTCGCTCTCAGGAGCTCAGTGAATTCCAGCGTGGAACTGTGATAGGATGCCACCTGTGCAACAAATCCAGTCGTGAAATTTCCTCGCTCCTAAATATTCCACAGTCAACTGTCAGCTGTATTATAAGAAAATGGAAGTGTTTGGGAACGACAGCAACTCAGCCACGAAGTGGTAGGCCACGTAAACTGACGGAGCGGGGTCAGCGGATGCTGACGCGCATAGTGCGAAGAGGTCGCCAACTTTCTGCAGAGTCAATCACTACAGACCTCCAAACTTCATGTGGCCTTCAGATTAGCTCAAGAACAGTGCGCAGAGAGCTTCATGGAATGGGTTTCCATGGTCGAGCAGCTGCATCCAAGCCATACATCACCAAGTGCAATGCAAAGCGTCGGATGCGGTGGTGTAAAGCACGCCGCCACTGGACTCTAGAGCAGTGGAGACGCGTTCTCTGGAGTGACGAATCGCGCTTCTCCATCTGGCAATCTGATGGACGGGTCTGGGTTTGGCGGTTGCCAGGAGAACGGTACTTGTCTGACTGCATTGTGCCAAGTGTAAAGTTTGTTGGAGGGGGGATTATGGTGTGGGGTTGTTTTTCAGGAGCTGGGCTTGGCCCCTTAGTTCCAGTGAAAGGAACTCTGAATGCTTCAGCATACCAAGACATTTTGGACAATTCCATGCTCCCAACTTTGTGGGAACAGTTTGGAGCTGGCCCCTTCCTCTTCCAACATGACTGTGCACCAGTGCACAAAGCAAGGTCCATAAAGACATGGATGACAGAGTCTGGTGTGGATGAACTTGACTGGCCTGCACAGAGTCCTGACCTCAACCCGATAGAACACCTTTGGGATGAATTAGAGCGGAGACTGAGAGCCAGGCCTTCTCGTCCAACATCAGTGTGCGACCTCACAAATGCGCTTCTGGAAGAATGGTCAAAAATTCCCATAAACACACTCCTAAACCTTGTGGACAGCCTTCCCAGAAGAGTTGAAGCTGTTCTAGCTGCAAAGGGTGGACCGACGTCATATTGAACCCTATGGATTAGGAACGGGATGTCACTTAAGCTCATATGTGAGTCAAGGCAGGTGAGCAAATACTTTTGGCAATATAGTGTATATCTGACTGAATCCTCCCTATTCTCTCACACCCTACCTACTCATTTGGGCCTGTAGATTCACTCAAGCTTCCTTCTTTTGCAAACATATCCAACTCACCAATAGGAGTTGACAGCTCTGTCTCTCTTCACCCAAGTCTCCAAGACATGTGGCACAGGATTAGAAGATACAACTAAAAAGCCAGGAATTAACCTTTGGGTGTTGTGGTGCCAAGCACAACCATTCGGTTGCAGTGCAACCTCTTGCATTCAATGCAGCCGTCACATCATAGACAATCAATGACTTGTACAGTGGTCCAATAATCAAACACTAACCGGGTTCAGAGCTTTGGTTTTATTCCTCATCACACTCCTTGAGGTGTCACTTTCACATGGGCATTGAAGCCCCCCAATAGAATGAATGAATCCTGACAGGGGCGTTATCCAGCATAGGTCACAGAGATAGCCTTGTAGTGCTGTTCAACCCAAAGCTGAGACAACAGTCATAGACCTGCCCCCTACCCACAGGCACAAGGACCCACTCCACCCCTCTGGTTTTCCAGTGTAGAAGAGAGTCCAGTCTCTCTTAAGGAGCTGGATCCCAGAGCACAGGAGTGCAAGCCGATATCACTTCACCCACGAAGGAACCAATGGAGCCAAGAAAGTCAGATCAAATGTGTAAAAGGGTTAGGGTTAAAAAATGTAGCGCTCAAAATACAGTATTCCCTTTGGAGTTGATCTAAGTAAGGCCCTGTCCACATGAAGTCAACACGAACACGAAACGCTGATATTTTCCAAAACGTTTGCCGTAAAGACGGAGACGTAAAATAAATGTGAGCGTCCACACGAATGCATGAAAACGCTGCAAAATGTATGCCAGGCCTGTAGGTGGCGCTGTGGTGCCAAAGCAAAAATAGGCGACGAAATGTTGGGCATGCGCACTAATATTTATACATGGTTGCCCTGCGGGTCCATTTTGGTGGTTCAGTCAAATTCAGGTGCTGAACTATGTGGTGGATATTGCTCTGTTCTTCCTGGAGATATTCCAGAAGAAGAAGATTCTGTTGTAAGCCCGACAGCAGGGTGAGTAGCATGAGCAGCAACCATTCAACACAGTACGGCGCCATTGTTGTTGTGATAAAAAATATGCGGTTAGAGCGTAAAGATGGAAACGCGAAAACGGCGTTTCAAAATCTTCCCACTCTGAAGGCTGAATAAAAAAAAGATCGTTTACAGACCCCCGAAACGCCGGCTTCGTATGGATGAGAGGCTGGTTTGGTGAAAAATTTGTGCGTTTAGGCCAGGGTTCGTCTTCGTGTGGACGGGGCCTGAGAGTTGGAGCCTTAGAAGGTGCCAGTTTGATGAAGGCATGAGTAGGTACTTCCAGGAGAAAATGACGGAGAACATCAACGTTTATTTGACTGAAATCATCGCAATGAACTGACTTAACAATCACAGGAGTATTATTTACAGACTTAATACACTTTACAGTGTTTTAATACAGAACTAAATGCTTGTATTCTTTATTAGAATTCCTACATAAATTGATTATTCCATGCATTGCTGGTCTGACACAGCCCTCCTCCTGTGACAAAGGCTTTCTAAGCCTGACATAATCACCAGAGTCTTTAGGGGCTCTGCATAACACCGTCCCCAAGGCAGTAGCTCCCTTCGGCCACCACATTCATTTGCACATCACTGGAGGCAAGTTGAACTCAGCTGTATGTTAACACAGTCATAGAAATAAGGTATTTAGCCACAGATAAAATAGTCACAAAGTCAATGCATACAGTTACAGGTCAGTGGAGAATAGTAGAAAGAAGTACAAATCCTCCCTTCCTCAATGAGAGCATTGAGAGTGTACTTCACATCCACGTGTGAACGCTGGGGGCTTTTTATCCAGCAGGTCTGTGCAGGGATAGATTCCCAAATGGTTCTTTCAGATTGATGGTGGACTGGGAGAGGAGCTTTTAGCGGCATTAACCCCGGACTCCTGTATCCTGCCTCAGAACAGGTATCAGAAATGCAGCTGCCTCACCCTCAGAGGAATCCCTGAAATGCATCAGGATTCCAAACATTTACAGCAAACTATCTGGTTTTACTGGACCTTAAACACAAAAATCCTGACTTTGTGTTGTTGATATTGCCGAGGATGATGAGGTAGTTGCTTGGATGGAGCTCTGAGGCATGAATGCAAAATTGCAGGGAGTATTGGGAGGCTATAAAGGGAAGCAGAACAGAGAGCTGTGAAAAAAGACACTAACAGCACCTTGTTTAAAAAAATGCATTTATTATTTTCTTATTTTGTCCGTGTACAGAAAAAAAAAACAATTATCTGCTGTTTATTAGAATGCATGTGAAAAACTCACATAAAGTTGCACCTAAGTGTGAAATGGAGAGCAAAATTTTTTTTTTTACAAAATAATACTCTGAAAGATGTGGCATGGATTAGCATTCAGCACTATCTGCTGAAAAAAGCAACATACAGGAGAAGGTGAACTTCTGCAGCAAATTCTAACCCTTTGTTCCCTGAGAAAAGCAGAATCCATGACTAATTCTAGTTGTTTTAACTCTTTCTCCTACTTTAGCTGTGGATTTATGCAGAGGAAAAAATTTGCTTATTTTCTCCCCTTCTAAATATTTTTTCCTTATCTGCTGTGAAATGTAGAATTTACTAATTTCCATGGTTTGTCTTCAATGAAACCATCGTCATTTGATGCTTATTACTGAAATGGGATTTTACAAGATGAAGCTATTTTAGGCTAAATTACTGTTCCAGAATGCAGGTAATTAGTCGTACCTGAAAGTCAAGCAAACAGCTTTTAAAGTGAGACGGCAGGATTCAGTGGAATGCGAATGCTGATGTGGTTCATGTGGAGAAAGACTTATGTAAGCAGCCATGTGCAGCAGTTCTCACTATGATCTCTGAAAGTGAGCTGCACTTCCAAAGCGTGATATAAAAAGTGGGTGGCAATGAAATTGAGCATAGATGTTGAAATACATCACTCCATGATCTCAGCATGTTTGTTTGTTTGCAGACCAGTGGAAAGTCTGAATGTTTTGGGAAAAAAAATTGGGGTGTGGAGGGTCTGGGTTGGGCTCTCTTTCTCGCGTCTCTCTCCAGCCTAGAAGTGGAGTGTCTTTGCCCCCCTCCCCCTCTCTTCGAGCCGCTGGCCCTCGGTCAGGTAACCAAACAGGATAGTATCACAGGACGGTGAAACCCAAAGTATGCCTGCCTGCCTCCATATGTCCGTTCACGTGTGTCTGCGAGGCTCTCACCCGTACCTGTCATATATCCTAAATCTTCTTTGTTCTCAGTGTGTTTGCTTGTGTGTTGCATCCCCTCCTGAGCCCCCCCACCTTTTCAGACACACCCTTGGGTCCACTCCCAACAGACATCCCCAAACCCACATATATGGTCTATATTTCCAGAGTCGTTGCTATGCCAACAGCCCACTTTTTGTTTCTTAGTTGTGGGAGAGTCTGATCTGAGCTCACTCTGCCTCCCACTGGACACTGTAGAGAACTGCAGGCTCTACAGACTCAGATCTACCATAACAGCCCCTGAAGGGTTGGATGACAGAGACGCCATCGGCGCCAGAATCATATCAGTTGTTTTGCCAAAATTAATATTACTTTCTTAGATATTGAGAAGAAAACTGTGGAATTAGTTTTTGAAACATGGAGAAGAAAAAGTTGGTGAAGCTGAGCTGCAGTCTCAGCCACCATGTTTCAACAGCCTGGAGGCAGGAAGCTGCTGCAGCTTTCACCTGAGAACGCACTGAACCCTTGGATGAAGCACGAGGGAGAATGAATAATTGAAGGTGTTCACTCTTCCATCCATACTAGTCTCCCCTCGCTGCGGAATACATGGACCAGATTTCCTGTTTCCTCTACAGGAATTAGTGCAGCAAAATTATACATAACCCAGAGAAAAAAACAAACATCCATGTTTGATATAAAGCACAGTGGATTTGGAAAGTGAGTTTTTTTTAAATGAAAAATGTGACCAACATTCTTTCAACTTTAATTTGACATCTATCCTGTAAAGTTCAACTGAAAAAAACACTATTTTAGGGAGAAATGGTAAAATAAAACAAATGTTCTGCAAACAGGTTGCAGGAGTCTGCAGAAAACACTCTTAAACAAAAATTAGCTGATTTTAATGAACTTCTGTGTTTTTATAGGTTAACAACCATCAGTTTTACTTAATCTGAGTAGTCTGATTACTTTTAGTTCCTTTATCTGTCATCGTTTAAAGAGAATTAACAAAAAGGATCAGAGGAATGTCTTCATAAAAAAAAGCTTTTCATAGCTTTATTAACTTGAGGCTATATAACAATAACGGGACATCTGTGCCTTACAGAGCAATTAGCACAGATTGGTGCAGTTTTACAGTAAACTGCGCTTCTAACTCTATTTTGGTAAAAGACTTCAGCTTTTCTACATGGTTATACGCTGACATTGTGCTGCAGCACCTTAATCCCCTTTCTTAAATAAAATAAAAATATTGGCAAAAAGTCATTTTCTATCTCTGCTTGGTCTGATTGGATTAGCAGCAAACAGGGAGGATAAATCAGCAAAATATCCACATATCAAAATTTAAAACAAGACAAAGTCTAATATAAAAGTAATTAAATGTGTGGTTAAGGTTTTAACTATGAGAAACTAATGATTCCACATTCCTGTGAGCAACAGAAAAAAACAAATCTCTTTAAGGCTGTAGAGAAATTAGTTATTCTCTTACAAGAACAGAACTAAATTCTCTGTTGTCATTTTAAAATTTCTTATTTTACAATGAAAATATATAAAGTATCGCCCTTTTGTTTAATAGTATTGTTGTACATGTGTGCAGTTGTGAGTCCTGTACAGCCTATAAATAATAAAGTGATACTAAAGTGAACAACGATGATCTCAGTTTGACATTGTGGAATCAATATTAGGAGTCTTATAACCTTTCTGCTGTTTTTAATGCGACTCGTCTAACATTTAAAATTAATAAATATTCTAACATAATACAGAAGGTAACACAGAAAAACTCCAGAAAACTCCAGGCTCGACTTAAACCTCCCAAACTTTATCTGATCAATGTAAAGTTAAACCTTCAGGGCAATTATTTCAAAGTAAAGGTTTATCATCTCTAAGAAACGCTGGACAGCCGTTTATCCCTTTAGTCACGTACAAAAAAAACAATTTAAGATCAGATCGCCATATGCTTCAAAAAACAGCATAAATTAAGTCATTTATGCTGTTTCTTTTGTACATGACTAAAGGGATAAACGCCCGTCGAGGTGGTTTAAAGTTTATTTTTCGTACCAAACTAGAGAGATAAACTAAAGGGATAAATTGACTATGGGTATGCTGGTCCGACAGAACAGCGGCCTACTGGTTAGGACATAGAGTATGGAATTCAGAGATTCTGAGTTCAATCCCTACAGACTGCCAGTCTGGGTCCCTGAGCCAGACCCTAAACCCCACTCTGCTCCCCGGGCGCCTCACAATGGCAGCCCACTGCTCCCCAGGGGGAGGGGTTAAATGCAGAGGGGGAATTTCCTGGCTCTGTACTTGTGACAGTGGATTGACAATAAAACGCTAAAAAGCTGGAAAACTGAAAAAGACTGTGGGGTAAAAAAAATCCAAGTTTTGAAAAGGACTAAAATGAGTATAGATCTACATTTCACAGATAAACCTGTTGATAGATAGAGGATCTCCTCCAGTATCGTGAGGCGTGTTTATGGACTCCGCCTGAAGAAGGTTAAAGGTTTGAAGAAGAGTTAAAGGAGGTGCTGACTTATTAACTCATTATTATCTTTTTTTTTTTTTGTTGTTTTTCAGTTGAACTTTACAGAACAAATAATAAAATATAACGAACAAAAAGAAGGTTTTAAATTTCATTCACCTGAGCCTGATTTCTCATTTAAAAACACAGAATCCAACAGGGTGTGTGTAGACTTTTAGGCCCCTCCCTGCTTATTGAAATGTTTGCACCCCCCCAACCCCCCCCCCCCCCCCCCCCCCCCCCCCCCCCACACCTTTTTATTTCTATATTCTATTTTATTTTCTGCCAGTTGGACTGTTTGCTTGCCTTTTCTGTCTGTCTAATTGTCAGTATACTTTCCTTCAGTCAGTTTTGTCCTTGTCCTTTGCAAAAATGCACATTATTGCATTCAACATCGATCCTCATCCAAATTTGGAGTTTTTCTAGCGCACCCGACTAAGAGCGCGCATCTATCTTCCAGGTGAAGAGTTCGATAGAGAATGCTGGCCAGACAGACAGACGTTTTATGGGCTCCTTGTTTTCCTGCCTGTCCAGGGCATTGCCTTCACTCTCTCTGAGTGACACCTACTTGCATATATTAAATATGCACATGTAGCCAATGCCGGTCCGTGCTTTGGCCCTGTGTTCCTACTCCACACTTTTAGAGTGTTGCTAAAATGCTGGAAAATCAGGCTGCTTTAAAAACCCACTTGTATCGTCTTTAGTTGCTGAATTTTTTCAACACGTCCTCTTTTGTAACACTCTAAATGTGCTCTTCCCACCTTTTATTATTTCTCCCTTTTCATGGTTTTAGTGAAGTTCTAGTTTGGATGGTGTATCACATTATTTCTCATTTCTCAGTTATTTTTAATCTCACCCAAACAGATGTTTCTTTATTTCCTGATGATCAATTGTATTTATTGTCTTATTCTTTTTTCTTTGTGCTCTCTCTCTCTCTCTCTCTCTCTCTCTCTCCTTTTAGCATGTTTGCTCCTTTGTCTCCTCTTAAAGATATAGTGTGTGCATTTTATTTTAATTTTGTGTCTTTTATTCTTCTCAAACTGACCAAACTAAGCCGATCTTGTGTTTGCAGGCTTTCTTTCCCTCATTTCCTACCTTTCCTAGCAGCTCTCTTTGCTCTCTCTGATGTGCTGCCGTTTGTTTAGATCTCACTCTATGCTTTTTGTTTTCATAATCTCCATGTTGTTAATATTTGGTATCTCTTCTAAAACTGATTTTTAAAACTCTGCCTGCTTGTGTTTTCCTTTCATTTATTGTTTCCAGAGTTTTTGTCCTTTTATGATTTCTGTCTGTTTGTAATTTTCTCTGTTTGTGTTCCTGTTTTTCTCCGGACTGTTTTCTCATTGTTCAGACGTTCATGTTCGTCGAGCGGCCATTTAAATGGATAACCATCTTAGGTGTCCATCAACAGTTAGCTTTTTTCTGTCCTTTCTCATGGTTATTTTGGTCTTACTTTTCTCTTTGTGATTCTTTATTTTTATTCATATATGAAGAGTTTTCTCTCCAAGCGTGTGGAAGGGAATAAAATGTGACATTTATTAAAGTTGTATCGCAGTTCCAGCCGAACCACTAAAGCTCTCATGTCTCTCCCTGTTTGTTTCTATAAGATTCGCTGTTTGTTGTTGTAATTAATACAGATTTAAACATGCAATGTCTGTCCTCTATATGTGGCTATACATGTTTGTCTGTTATGTTTTACATTTATCTGTATACTTATATATGTATCTTAGCCTCAGAGGAAATAAATGTTCTAAACTTTCCAAGGATTGGAAACATTTTCTATCATGTAAAGTTGAATGGTTTTATTTCTTGTATTTTTTGCTTGTGGTGGTAACTTTCTTTTGAGGACGTCCCTGTAATTGTCTGAGGTTTAATATCTCATCCATCATGGCTCTCAGGTCTGTGTGTCATTAATCTGTGGAGAACCTGGCAGGTTTTCTTTGGCTTTGTTAGCGATGGCCACTAAATAAATAAAATCTGGTTGTGCTTTGAGGTGACATCTATCCAAAGTAGAGCTGGACTGAGCGGATGATTTTAGAGACAGGTGGAGGCCGCCCTCCCTCTGGGCTCACAGGCTTCCGTAGATGAGACGGCTGCTCATTAACGTTTCAACTTTTCTCTGTTTGTCATCCTGATTTTTTTCCTTTGCTTTCAGGGGGAACAAACCAGCAAACAGCCCCAAAGGTCACCCCCCCGACGCCGATGGCCACTCCTCTGTAACCGACCTGGCGAACTCACTCACTGGAGACATGGTGATGGTAAGAGCATCTAGTCATGGACTCGTCCATGTAATGCGTCGCTCTATCCTCCACATCAGTAGCACATGTTTTATTTGCCGGTATCCATCTTGTTTTTTAAAGCAGAGCTCCTGAAATCATCTATATCAAACTTCTCTTTGATAAAATAACATAACTTTGGTTAAAAATGAATTATTTGATTGAAAACGAGCCATACTGTGTGCTATTATGGTGGCAACAACTTTCCCCATAATATGCAACATTCTTTATTGCCCTACAGCAGAGATGGCAAAAGTACTCACTTTCCGTACTTGAGTAAAAGTACAGATACTTGTGTTAAAAAATACTCTGGTAAAAGTGGAAGTACTGATTAAACTTCTTTACTCAAGTAAAAGTAACAAAGTACAGGCTTGTAAATTTACTTAAAGTATAAAAGTAAAAGTAGAAACCACTTTTTTCATGCCGTTGCCTACATTTTAAATGGATGTCTGCCAATAGGACTAGATCTCCGTTGTGTTCATTTTCAATCATCTCGTCGTCCATGCTACTATGCTAACGCCACCGCCACCAAGCTGCAATGATTTGCCGCCAATGAATACCGCCGAATCTGTCGATTCATCTTGTAGCGGTGCGTCAAATGCAACGTAGATTCCCATCCAATTAGATTGAATTTGGTATTGATGACGTGAAAAATAATAACGGTAACTCCATTGAAACGATTCAAAACTAAAGTAACGAGCCAATTTTTTAAAATGTAAGGAGTAGAAGTAAAAAGTCGGCATAAAAATTTTATTCAATTCAGTTTATTTATATAGCGCCAAATTCACAACACATGTCATCTCAAGGCTCTTTCCAGTTCAACCAGATAATCCAGTCAGATTGATTCAAAGTTTTCTATCTAAGGAAAACCAGCTGATTGCATCGACTCATTGACTCTTCAGCAATCCCTCACACTAAGCATGCTTGTAGCGACAGTGGAGAGGAAAAACTCCCTTTGAACAGGAAGAAACCTCCAGCAGAACCAGGCTCAGTGTGAGCGGCCATCTGCTGAGGCCCACTGGGGTTCAAGGAGACAGAAGCAGACATAGAAAAAGCAGCATAGATACAAAAGGCAACTGTCAACCAGCTCCACAGGCGGCCCCGTCCAGGAAACACACAGCCAGGCAGACGAGCTCCGAGCCAGCTCCCATGTCAGAGGATGAAGAGAGCACATCCAGTTAGTCACAGTCAGAGAAACAGGACTACACTGGAAAACAGGCCAAGCTCCAACATCTAGAAACAAAGGTGTTGATGGAAAAATAAGTAGTAAAGTAAAGTAAAAATATCAGAAAAATCTACTTGAGTACAGTAACGAAGTATTAGTACTTCGTTACTTCCCATCTCTGCCCTACAGGTTTGATAATAAAATTACCTTCAAAACTACTTTATAATGCCATGATAATAAAGAAGTTGATTTAAGAAGTATGCAAAATAAAGTTTTTAACAATTCAAACAATATAGACAAAACATTTTTCTGACAGTACATAGAAATGTTTAAATTCTAGTTGGATGATAGAAACAGAAGCAGAAGGTTCGTGTGTCTTTATCCAAAAATAAACACTACATTAATGAAATATTTATTCTGGATATAATATCTATAATATCTATTGCATCAACTCTCATGAGCTGGATGGATTACCCCCCCACCCCCCTAGTTACCAATTATATTTAGGTTTATAAACTAAAAACTGTCAGCATTAATGCCTTCAAGGTTATGTTGGACCAAAAAAAATGTTTCTTTCACTCAGAGTGTTTCTCATGAATTTCTTCTAGAAGCACTTTTGTTATTTTTCTTAATATATTCGGTCAAGTTGTTTTTTCGTATTACATTGACGTTCATTTTTGCCATCAAAATATCCATATTTTTTTAACGTTCCAAAGGTAATAAGGTCTGTCCTGGATTCCAAAAACACTATTGGCTGAAATTTAGATTTTCCAAGTATTTCACTGAGCGTCCTATAAAGGGTTAAGCCACGGTTTTAAAGCTGTGATCAGTCGAACACGCAGATGATGCAGAGTGGAGCACAGACACAGAGATACAGGTTTGCAAACGCTCAGCTGACAGAGAAGGAGCGTGTCTGAGATTAAATCGCTGCTCCTGTGAACTCAAACCGGTAAATGTGCTGCAGCACAGGAATGATGGACTTACAGAAAGCACCTGGAACCGTGTACCGCCCCCTTAATCCTCTGGTAACGGACCGTTCTCACTTACTTTCATGCTACAGAGCTAAGTCTGATGTACGTATGGTTTTTGCAAACATATAACTAATATTCTTATTTTTGTGTTTGTTACAGGATAAATATACCTTTAGATGCCTAATTATATTGGGTTAATAGGCTAAAGCAGCATTCCTATCTGCACCAGGAGGATAAACCTGAACAACAGAGTGAATTATTTCTACCAGCAGACCTTGCAGCTCAGTGTTAATGTTGGTTCAGAGGGCAGGTTGATCTGAAACTGAAGGTGGTAATAAGGGGGGGGGGGGCATAATTAAGAAATAACACACCAGCAGTTCCTGCAGTAGCAATCAAGCAAGCCAAGTCATTCAAGGTGAAATGAGAGGGAAAATTCTCCCTCCTAAAACCAGGAAGAATTCTGAAACCAATTCTTTATCAATTTAGTCTTTTGATTAAAGCTTTAAAAAAAAAATTACATCTTCAGCTAATGAGTAGAACAGAAATCACGGATTAGTGGACCGCGGTCCGGATCCGGATCCACCTGCTGGCTAATCTGGACCGAACCTGATTTAAACATTTATAAATAACCGCATGCTGTCCGACGACTGTGTCTAACTTCACTTGCTCTGCTTCTCCTGTTAATACGGTAAAGCCCTCCGGATCCAAATGAGCCAATGAGCTGTCAGTCTGGGTTGCTGCTGCTGCTACTTTTAGACACAGCAGGCAAACCTGTGGCAAGCCGGGCGATGGGAAAGAAGGAGAAGACCATGAGAAAAAGAGAGCAGAGAAAGTGTGGACTGCTGGAAGAACTTAACCCGACTCCGCCAGATGGATTTACTCCGCATATCCATCTGGAAACCTTCCGTTGAAGTAATTTTGGGAAGGGGCGAAAATACTGGTTAGCTGATTGGCCTATGTTGGTGATAGACGGGCCATATAAACCAATCAGATCAACGTAGCATATGACGTACTAACAGAGCGACGACGAAGAGGAGCCAATTGATAGATCAAACTCTTGCTGAAACCAGTCGGGAGAAGAGCAAAAACATCTTTTCCTCTGAGAAAAGCCTCCAGAGCAGTGTTTTGCTCTTCTTTCAGTGAAGAAATACTCTGTAATTCCCATAAAACTTGCTCGATAGCCACGCTAAGGCTAGTTTCATCGGCTGAAGCCGCCATGTTCTTTAGACTGAACTGTCGCGCTTCTCGTTGCGTCACACCTCAACCCGCCTCAAAGCCAACGCTGATTGGACGTTCGTTTGGTGAACGGCTCCAAATTTTCTTTAACGGAGAGTCTCCAGACTGATCTGCGAGTGAAACCTTGAAAGCTCGCGAGATCAGGATGGTCTCACCAGGCTAGGAAGAACTGCGGTGAACTGGTGAAAGAAAAGTGAAATGGCGTGCTCAAAGATGACCCTGCACATTTAGAGGATGTTTGGCTCAACCTGCTGCTGTGAAGCAGGATTCTCCACCATGAACAGAATCAACAATAAATCTGGATCCAGGCTCAAAATGAGCTCCTTGATATGTGCTTGAGAATGGCTTAGTCTGCGGTTAAACCCAGGTTTAAAGCCTTGCAGGGCAGCCTAAAGCCCACTGCCAACATTAAGACAGAAAAAAGAAAGAAAATAACAAACCATCAGTTTAGGGGTTTGAGAAAATATTGGAATCAGGAAATTATCTATAAACCAAACTGAACGATTGTTGATCTCTACTTCAAAAACACTTTAGATTTTAAAAGTTTAATTCAATATATAACATATAAAACACCTCATTTTATTTCA